>NW_026999114.1:0-140000 GCF_035044405.1 Drosophila montana
TAGGATATGATAATCAACGTCTAACAGTGGCTGTCGGTTCTGACCGCGTCGTCTGTAAATTAGCAGAGGTCGCTCGTATGATTTCAGAATGTTGACGAATTAGAGTCAGTCGATACCAATAACTCGTAAGCATCGCTCGCACATACAATTTTGTAACTCTTTAAAGTTTAAAACTACTACAAATGCATTCATAATCTTTTAAGTTAATTCAACAATCTAAATAATAAACAGTTATAATAAAACAGCGTTATCGCTGAACATTTGCGTTATACAGAAACCTGGGATCGTACAAATTGTGGGCTCAACCGGGATTTTTAGATAGATTAACTTTTTAAGAATCAGTAGTATACATATATATATATATATATATATATATATATATATATATATCTATATATAAAACTGTTTGTCCTGACTGACTGACTGACTGACTGACTGACTGACTGACTGACTGACTGATTGGTGATCAACGCACAGCCCAAACCGTAAGAGCTAGGAAGCTGAAATTTTCACTGTAGCTACCTTATGTGATGTAGGTGCACGTTAAGACGGGGTTTCGGGAAATTCCACCCGCAAGTGTGGCAAAATCGCGAAAAACGTTTGTATGTAACTTTTTTGTTTACCATCCGATCGGCCTCAAACTTATTTTCAAAGATCTTTGTTCAAATTCATTTGAGGGGTGTTTCACACTTAACGAAAAATACGTTTCTCCTTGGTGGAAATGGACGTCAAAGATTTGGTGGGTGACGTTTCGCGCTCAAATTCATTTCCAGAGATCTATAAGAAAAATCATTTGATACGTGTTTCACACTTTTCGCAGAATTCAAACTTCTTCGGGGGGAATGCGATTTAAAGATTTTTTGTGCGAAGTTTTAAGTTTTGTCCGATTTGCTTCAAACTTATTTTTAAAGCTCTACATAAGAACTTAATGAATACGTATTTCAGCGATTTGGGAAATTCCACCCGCAACAGTGGTAAATTGGCGGAAAACGGTTGTATGAAAGTTTTTTGTTTACCATCCGATCGGCCCCAAACTTATTTTCAAAGATCTTTGTTCAAATTCATTTAAGGGGTGTTTCACACTTTTCGAAAAATACGTTCCTCCTTGGTGGAAATGGAGGTCAAAGATTTGGTGGGTGACGTTTCGCGCTCAATTTCATTTGCAGAGATCTATAAGAAAAATCATTTGATACGTGTTTCACACCTTTCGCAGAATTAAAACTTCTTCGGGGGGAATGCGATTTAAAGATTTTTTGGGCGAAGTTTTAAGTTTTGTCCGATTTGCTTCAAACTTATTTTCAAAGCTCTAAATAAGAACTTAATAAATACGTATTTTAGCGATTTGGGAAATTCCACCCGCAACAGTGGTAAACTGGCGGAAAACGGTTGTATGAAAGTTTTTGTTTACCATCCGATCGGCCCCAAACTTATTTTCAAAGATCTTTGTTCAAATTCATTTAAGGGGTGTTTCACACTTTTCGAAAAATACATTCCTCTTTGGTGGAAATGGAGGTCAAAGATTTGGTGACGTTTCGCGCTCAAATTCATTTGCAGAGATCTATAAGAAAAATCATTTGAGACGTGTTTCACACGTATATATATATATATATATATATATATATATACATATATAACTTCTGTGTTTCTTACTTTGCGATAGAATAATCGTATATTCTCAAAAAGACAACAGCAAAAGATTTTGCATATTTGATGTGGGCTGGTAGCGGTAACGATAGATATAAAATGAAAGATACTTGATTTGTATATACTATTCTAGAAGCTTCATGTCAAATTTGGGTGACTCTTAATTTTACGACCTAAGAGATTAGCAGAATTTCGATATCGATCGTTATCGATTGCTTGGCAACGTGGAAAGTTATCGACTATGCAATGATATAACATAGCATAGCATAGGGCAATAGGAGAATGCTTTTAAGGGTATTAAATGGTTAAACATGAGTTTATGAGTATACCATCAGCATTTTGTTGAGGATGGAATTTTGACATTTGTGCTGCCCGCTGCTTGGTCTACTCAACTAATTAATTAAAAACCACCTTAATCTTCATCCAATATTAGCCAAAAGCAACAACTTAGAACAAAGCACGCTTATCGCTGGGCACAAATCATTCGACCCATAATGAAAATGTCAAGCACCAGCCGCGAATCCTGGCGAGGGCAAATGTTAATTAGCAAATGCGAGGACTACATGGGCGAACATGTGAGCACAGCTCGGATTTTATCAATTCATTAATCAGCCAACGCTTTTGATCGAAATTGTAGTTTCAGCTGACGACACGGACATCCAAAACAAAAAAACGTGAACTAAACAAAAGCACTGAACACACCTACAAAACTCGACTACTACAGCAATAACAATGGAATGGTCAGAGAATGGTATAAGGTCAGGGTAAAAGGGGAAGCAGTAAAGTTTTCCACAACTGACCAAGGAGTTGGGAGGCGCGTCGAAATTGTCTGCGTAAATCATAAAAACCAGCTAACAAAACAAACGCGATGGTGGGTGGAGTGGGGGCCACAAAATGAAAATAGGCTTAGTTTGACGTTTGATTAGACGGAGAGGCTATCAGGCTAGTATTTAGAATTATGAAGGCGAAACAACAGCAACACAAACAGAAACAACAACACGAAGGAATTATTTATCGCTCTTAGTTCGGAGCAATTGTCTGCACGTGTAGTTTATGCACCGCCACTGAGACACGCCCATTCACCGAAGTCTGCACTGAAAAGGCGCTTATGGCCTGTTACGTGAAATGGCTTAGAAGGGGTGAGAGTTCAGGCAAGGAAAGTTAACACCCAACTCATCAACGATGCGCCAGCCTCTCACGCGGCTTTTGTCTGCATTCCGAGCAAATAAATCAAAACTCGACAGGCCAAGTAGGCGGGCAATAGGGCGTGAGAAAAAGTGGAATAGGGATGCTGCTACTTGAGTTGTGCCTGGATATTATCTTTCATGCATAACTAGAACATAGCTGATAAAAAATAAATAGGATGAAATACATAAACTTAAAGGTAAACAATCAGGAATATTATCGTCGTTTAAAAGATGTATGTAACATATATACTTGAATACAAATACTCAAATGGGATGGGGTTGAACTGTTACCCCGAAACCTCTTAGCCATCCGTTTTATATATAAATGGATATTTAATTTAAAGAATTAAATCGATCTTACCATGACCATACCAAAGGCCAACTGCTTATGTAAGGGATAAGATGGTATTCGAAGCGCTATAGACTGTAGATTCCCGCATACCATTCCTTAAATAATGTCAATAATATGAAATAAAAATTATAAAAAAATGTATAAAACTAGAAACTAATACTACCTGCCCTTGCTAAGCTTGCTTTTCTCTAAAAATTTTAGACATTGAAAGTAAAAATCCAGCCGTAATAGATTTGAAAGATGAATTTGAATTTGTGTGCTTCTCAAATTTGGTCCATTTTCGTCTTATTGTGTCCAGTACCGATTCTTTCGGTATGCTGGGAAACAGGGATACTACGTCAAAAGATATTAATATTTCGTCTTCCCTGATAGTGGCGTTGTTGACTCTGTCCTGAACTCTAACGAATTCTTAATGTTGTATTTAGAGTCCATTGTCAAGTTTCTTAACTAGAACTAGAACAATACGGGAAGCTACCATTTTAAGACACATTGGTAAATAGAGGGGACAACTCACTCAAAGTTAAGTGGTATATGAAACCCATAGTATCTGGACTTTAACTTTAATCACCCAAAAAGTATGATTATAAATACAGCATTAAGCCGAAGAATGACAAACATATCGGACGCAATATACCATAAAGAAATACAACACGAAATAAGAAAACTATTGACCATAAATGACTTCCCGAAGAATATAATTAGAACATTATGCAAAAGACAACATATCAGACTACAAAAGTCAACAGAATCTACAAAAATATATAAATCTCTAACATATGTGCCACGATTATCGGAGCGGCTGACAACCTTAGACTGCTATCACAGACAAGAAATAAAAGTAGCCCACAAATACGTAACAAAATTTTTTAACAATACAAAGGCGAAAATACCAATGATGGACAAAAGTAACGTCATTTACAAAATACCATGTGGCGGGTACAACATCACGCAATAGCGTGTACATCGGCACAACAAAATCCAAACTAAAAACAAGTCAGAGGTTCTAGTTGGGAGCTCCATACTAGGGGATACCCTGAACCCTCTTATTACAACACCAAATACAGCTCGCACTACGTGCTTAGTTTGCTTTAGTAGTAATAAAGATAAATTAATAAAAAAAAATTCCCTTGGCAGGGTTCGAACTCGCAACTGACCGATTTAATTACGCCCGCCTCTACTCAACAGCCACACCAGCCAAAAAAAAAACAAGTAAGAGGTTCTAGTCGGGAGCTCCCGACTAGGGAATACCCTGAAACACCACACAAAACAACACCAAATGCAGATCGCGCTATGCGCTCGTTTGCTTTAGTAGTAATAAAGAAAAATTAAAATAAAAAGAAAATTGTTCCCTTGGCAGGGTTCGAACTCGCAACTAACCGCATCACTTGCCGCCACCTTTACTCAAGAGCCGCACCAATAATTGAATTATAATGAGAAAAAAACCAATTAAAATAGCAGCACAGAAAACAATACAATCGCAATTGCAATGCTGCTGATACAATTCAAAGCTGACGCGCATGAATGTGTGTGTGTACATGTAACTCGAGGCTAGCAATAATATGCTTTACTTATAACTTCTGTGTTTCTTAACTGATCTTGATGACATTTTCTACATCTTATTGTACTATATAATATTCGTGTATTATCAAAAATTGCATTTAAATTGTGGCTTATATTGGTGGGCAGCATAAATAGGTGTTTTTTATTGATTTATAGCTATTAGGTTGTAGCGGAGAGGTGGCGATAGGTATAAAATGAAAGATACTTGATATATATATATACTATTCTTGAAGGAACATGTCAAGTTTGGTGACTTTAGCTCTTATTATTTTGTCGAAATTGCTCAAAAAACAGCATTTCGACACCGATTTTTATGAAGGGGCAAGTTACCGAATATCTGCGTGGGCACTAGGAGGACCTACAGCTAAAATTTCAAGTCTCTAGCTCTTATAGGTTCTGAGATCCTTATGTTCATACATCCAGAGCCCATTGAAAATGTACGAACGCGTCGATCTCAGAACCTATAAGATCTAGACACTGAAACTTTGAACGCAGATCCTCCTAGTGCTCGCGCAGTGTGAGGTTGTTTTCAAATAATTCATAATTTACCCTGTATCCAAACAATCTTCATATGTATATCGAAATCCTGTTTTTACTAACGATCGGGATCGGGTTAAAGACACCGAAGCAAAAGCACCCCAAAGAAGAATGCTTGTTCCTTAGATATTTTGTGGCAAAGGGAAGAAGAAGCACAGCTGCTACATAAAGTGTTCAGCTGGATGTATTTGTGTGTTTGATAAAGGTTAGCATGGTTATAAAGGTAGGTTGGCGCTTGGTTCAGGGTATCCCTAGTCGGGCAGTCCCGTCTTGAGCACTGTGAATTGCTTTTATTAGAAAACTTGTCTGCCAAGTTTTGATGTATAGAACTTGTTGAGGGTGGGCTCGGAATCAGAATTGCCAACAAGAAACAGATGTGAGGTGCGCGGTCCCTGACTGGCAAGTCTCGAACGCATATTACACCTAAAACTCCCTACCATCATTGCTAGGATGTACCGAGCCACCAGCCTTTCACCAGTATGTGTGTGTTAGTGCGGGTGTGTTTACTTTTTGTTGCTTACAGGCCAACAATTAACTGTCATTTAGCTCACAGGTTTTGCCATGCGATACAATCAGCTGCTGACGGGGCCGCTTCTTCTGCATGCATTGCGGCGGCTACGATAGCAACCCCTGTGCCATCTAAGTTGGTTGCCTGTCAACATTATTCTCGACCCCATCGACTGAACCGATCTGAATTCGGCTGTCTAGAAATCGCCGGCTCTGTGATTGATTGATTGACTTCATGATTTATTGGCTATTTAGTTTGAAAACAGTAAATTAGCTGCATAAACCAAATCTAAATACTTCATAGCTATTGCCCTTCTGTAGCCATTTGTGTAAGTGAGCGCTTTTGTTTCCTAGAGTGTTTATGTGTGCCTTTGAGCACTTATCAACTTTTACCCTAGGTAAAGTTTTTACGGTGGGTTTGTCTGGCAACCCCAAACAAGCAATTGTGACTCATTAGCCGTTGACTGTGCAGTAACATCAAATTTCCAGCAGGTACCAATTTGCGAGGGCAGCTATGACAATAGCCTCTAACTCTAAAAATATTGGCGAGCTTTTTATTAGTTATGTTGCAGACATGTATTTTTTCAGTGTATACATTATTAGCTTCGCGATAGGTCGTAACTGTGTACATTTAAACAAAAGAGACTGATTAATGCCATAATTGCTTACTTAGTTAGCCATGTAGTATATTTAGCGTGCATTAACTAATGCAATAGTCTGTGGTTATTTCAGCCTTCTTCCGAAAACAACAAGAACGTTTATGAGAGGACAAGAACAAAGTAAAGGCTTGCTGTGAAATTAATCGAAAAGTTAGATGTGCCTTTGCCGTTTTGTTTTTTTGCTGCTGTTTTTGTCGAATCTTTATCAGAAGGAAGATAGGCAGAACGAGAACTAAGCTAACTTAGCACCAACAATGATAAACATGCTTGTAACAACAACAACAACTGACACTAGTCTCTCACAATGACTGGCTTTGTTTTGTAATTTGCACCTATCAATGTTAAACTTTTTGCGCAATTTACTCGAGTGTACATCCAAACAACTCCGAAGCTCTACAACTCAACAACTGGGTAAGTTTGAAACCAAAATGGTTCCTTACAGCTTTAAAAAAAAAAAAACAGGTAAGAGCGCTCTAGACGGGATTGCCCGACTAGGAGATATCCTGATCCCAGCACCGAGCTGCCTTTACTAAAATTCGAATTTCCTTTAATATATATGCATATACACAGGAATTGTCACACACGCTCGCCGAATGCTGCGCACTTTGTGCTGCGGATGTGTTTCTTCTTCTTTTAGCCCAACTAAGAGATATTTATTCTTGATCAACATTGGTTTTTATAGTGTGATCTTAATGAAATATTGAAGGTTTGAATATGCCATCAAAATAATGTGGTGAAAAGGGGGAGATATTACGGGAAATATTCTGGTACACTTACTTTGGTCTCTCTGGCTCTTTTAAACTCAGTGACGTAGTCAGAAAACAAGATTTCAACTTGTACCTATTTCACGGAAACATAACCAGTCATCGGCGAATTTAAAAGTGATCGATAGACCTAGAATCCCCACGTTCCAGTCTTTATCTTTTACGGAGGGACAGGTAGAGTGATGGATATGGAGAGATCGACTCGGCTGTTGATGCTGATCAAGAATAGTTAGCTTTTATAATAATGAAGATGCCCCCATCTGTCTATAGCATTCATTTGCCCATAAGCATCATCATTATTACATTTTCAGTATATAAAAAATGAATGCAAGGTCCTGACAGTTGACTGTAATGGTTCAGATACATTCTTTATTTTCAATAGACATTTAATTTCACAAGTATAGTAAACAATGCGTGGCATCTACGCCTAAGACTGGATGTGGCACCCTAGCAGGGGCGTAGGGAACGTCAAGATAAACAACAAACACAGACAGATGAGAAATTGTGCAGAGCATTAAAAAGAGGCAGACAGAGGTGCGGGACTTGCTGCCGTTCTGTCAGTGGCAAGCGCTATGACGAACAAACAGACGACGTTCGACCCAAGCGAAACGTGCAACACTTATACGTCATGTTATACAGGGCCTCAGTCGGCAACACGCACAATGTAATGGCATTTTTATGTTGCATCACGTAGCGGTCATAAGTCATGTTTAGAGCACTGACTGCTGCTGCTGTTGGTATTGCTATTTCAGTCTCCGTCCGCGGACCATCAGTACCCCCCCCCCCCCCCCCCCCCCCCACCACCACCATTTCCATCACCCAACAAACACACACATACACAAATACACATTTATTCAACTTTAGCCGTCTCTGCATCGCCCTACGCATTTCGAACTCAAATGAACTGTAGCTAAATTGGCTACCTCAGTGTGGGCCCTTAGTCCCTCAGTCCATCAATCGCTCCTGCTGTTTGCCGTCTGCCACGCAGCTGCTCAGGTGTCAGTCGGCGCGCATAGCTTAACCGGATATTACAAGGTGTTATCCAAACATTGACCGTACATGAGCTTAAAGCTAAATTTAGTAACTGATGAGCAGAGTGCGAATCGGCGGTCATTGTTAGATTCGACTTGAAATCGACATGACATTTTAAAGGCAATTACTCTTTATCATGTTGACATTGACACACAGACAACATTCCCAGGATCTCGATTTCAGAACACTGCCATCGGTCATAGCCGAGTCTTGCTATACTTGACCGATTAAAAAGATACATTGATTGTTTGGTCGGTGACTCTTACACTGTAAAGCACTAATTTTCAATCTGTCATTTTGAGACATTTCCATAATTTGTAATTTTTTGGAGTGGTTGTAAACGTGGCCATAATATTTTTGGTTTGATCTGTAGAGGAGGTTTTCAGTAGTATCGGGTGTCTTGGGTGAAGGCCACACATACATTTTCACGGTTCTTACGCCCCCTGTTGGGCTTGGTCCTAAAGTATTGACGTGTGGTCAGAAGCGAATATGTTTTAAGTTTCAAACTTAAGTAGTAGTAGAGTGCTCTAGTCGGGAATTCGCCACCTGCAGATACCCTGTTCTCTGCAGCGAGAGAAAAGCATTCGAGCTTATGTTGATGATTTTACTTGCGCATCCTAAGGCGACTTTGTCTGCGAGCATTTTAGTTAAGCCAGTAAATGTTCACCTCGCATTTATACAAACGCGACCTCCCCCACCAAACCCTCTTGGGCAACACTGTCTGTTTTTCATTTAACAAATTAACAAAAAAAAGTTAGCCATAGCCTAATTTTCCCTGTTTTATATATTTCTAGCATTTACCTAGTATGGTTAGGCCTCTTCTCCACCCCTCCCGGGCATCACTATCCATTTTTCATTAAACAAAAATTAAACAAAACACAAACAACAGCCCCATTTTCGTTTTTTATGTATAAAATATGGAAGAAATTTCCCGTAGTCGCTGGAATCAAATTAATTGTATTGAAAATGCAAGTAGCGGCGAAATTTTTTGTGCAACTCGGGTCACCTTGAATTATATAAAATAAAACTGTGAGGGCCACCAGACGCCTACGTATGCAGCAGACGCAACCAGACCCGGCACGCAATATCTCTATATATAAAACTGTTTGTCCTGACTGACTGACTGACCGATTGGTGATCAACGCACAGCCCAAACCGTTAGAGCTAGGAAGCTGAAATTTTCACTGTAGCTACCTTATGTGATGTAGGTGCACGTTAAAACGGGGTTTCGGGAAATTCCACCCGCAAGTGTGGCAAAATCGCGAAAAACGTTTGTATGTAACTTTTTTGTTTACCATCCGATCGGCCTCAAACTTATTTTCAAAGATCTTTGTTCAAATTCATTTGAGGGGTGTTTCACACTTAACGAAAAATACGTTTCTCCTTGGTGGAAATGGACGTCAAAGATTTGGTGGGTGGCGTTTCGCGCTCAAATTCGTTTCCAAAGATCTATAAGAAAAATCATTTGAGACGTGTTTCACACTTTTCGCAGAATCCAAACTTTTTCGGGTGGAATGCGACTCGAAGATTTTTTGTGCGAAGTTTTAAGTTGTGTCCGATTTGCTTCAAACTTATTTTCAAAGCTCTACATAAGAACTTAATGAATACGTTTTTCAGCGATTTGGGAAATTCCACCCGCTACGGTGGTAAATTGGCGGAAAACGGTTGCATGAAAGATTTTTGGTTACCATCCGATCGGCCTCAAACTCATTTTCAAAGATCTATGTTATAAACTGTCTCGCCACAAAAACACTGTGATTGAATTTGTTAAAAACACTCACATTTTCTAAGCATCAATCTCTATATATAAATCTATTTGTCTGACTAACTGGCCGTAAGAGCTAGGAATCTGTCATTTTCACCTTATGTGATGGAGAAGTAAGACGCAGTAGTGAAATATTTCAACCGCAAGTATGGAAAAAATCGGGCGTATGAGTCTTTTATTTTACCCTCCATTCGGCATCAAACTCATTTTCAATGATGTTTTACACTTTTCGAATAGTTCATTCCTTTTTGGTATAAAGGGTAGTTAAAGATTTGGTGAGTGACTTTTCGCGTTCAAATTCAATTCCATAATTCGATATTAAAAATCATGTAGATACGCTTCACGTTTTTCACAGAATTCAATCTTTTTCTGTATAAAATGCGATTCATCAATTTTTCGGGCGAAGTTTAAAGAGTTGTCCGATTGGCGTCAAACTTATCTTCAGAGCCTTACATAAGAACTCAATGAATATGTGTTTCAGCGATTTTGGAAATTCCACCCGCCACAGTGGTAAATTGTCGGAAACCCGTTTTATGAAAGCCCTCTTGGATGATAAATGCAGTTGAAAGGTTATTAGGGCGAAGTTTAATGTTTCGAAGATCCTCTCCTCGCAACTGTGGAAATTTGGCGGAAAATTTGCTACTTTTTGTTTATTATCGTATTGGATTCAAACTCATTTTCAGAGACCTTTGTGAAAATGTATTTGATATGTTTTCCAATGCGAGTCAAAGGTTTAAAGAACGAACTTTTTTTTTCGGCTTCAAGATTCTCACCACAAGACATGGGTGAGCACCGTTGAAGTGCGCGCAGATTTAACATTTTCACTAGAGGGAGCTTATTGAAAAAGTTATATGTATCTAGAATTTGAAGCGCGAAATTTGCCACGGGCAATAACCGCTAGTAACATTTACATTTGAACATGAGTTTGATTTTAACTCCATGGTGTCAAGCTCGAAGGCTAAAATGATTGTTCATTCAATAGGGCCGGATTTTTTGAAAAGTGTGAAACACTCTTAATTTAACATGAACAAAGATCTTCGAAAATGAGTTTGAAGTAAACAAATCGATAACGCTGTCATAAGTATTTTATAGGAGGCCCCAACCAGCGAAAAACGAGATTTTGGGGTTGATCCCCGTGAAGAGTTTTATATATTTTTTTTTTAATAAATATTTTATTCAAGACAAAATAAACACAATTTTGCTTGAATTTTCACCGATATATTTCGGCTGTACTTCGGCAACCGTCTGCAGTAAATTAAATTAAACAATTACTTAAAATATTTAAAACATACATTGTTTTACAAGTCTGCGCTCTTTGACGTGGAGGTGTGAATGTTAATTTCAAAATAATTCTTTTATTTTTGTAACCAACTAAAGTTATTTCTTTTGTGGTGTTGCGGCGATACAATATGTATGTATTAAGAAAATCAGCAATGAGAACAGTAATGCGTTTCTTTGCCAGCGTTTACCTAGCTAGTTAGGGCAATCTGACTCATATCTTGCTGAAATTATCACGATATACACAAATAAATAATATTGCCTTAAGTTGAATATTACGAAGACGAAAAAAATCCTAATTTATTATAATGAAATAATTATCTATGAAAAGCTATATAAATATGAACCGAACGTAGAGTGACCTGTAGTCGACTATACTCTAAGCTTGTCGTTCTGCTTGACGTCTTGCTTCCACCGTTGCTGTCATTGTCTATTGTGGGCATTACAAAATGAACACTTGGTAAATATTTTGTCAAGCGGGCAATGTCCACATACGTGTAGATGTGTGTATGAATTTTCCTGTTTTTGGATCGCGGGAAATGCTTGGTAAACAGAAACAAAACCAACAATTGAGATCCTGTACTAAATTCTGGTGTCGCCTTTGTCTGTGCGGCTGTGTTGTTGCTGGTGCTTCGCAAAATCCTGTGTGGGAAAATCCTTGCGTTTGCAGTAATCAGCACGTAGTGTTTAGTACATTTGAGTGTGCGTGAACTGTCGTGCACATGTGTGCGTGTGTGTGTGCGTATATTATATTGTATATATATTTATATATACGTATATGTAAGTGTGTAAGTGCGAAGTTTGCTTAAACACTAGCGAGGGCAGAGCGGATAACATTTTTGTGCCCGGCAGCTACTTTTACATAAGCACCAACTAACGTTGAAATAACTTTTAAATGACGTTTGTTTTTGGGGCGTGGCACAAACGCGTTTGCGTGTGAACTCTGCGGATACTCTGTTCCTGTTGTTGTTTTGGTGTTTGCTGCTGCTTTTCTCTTCAACTCTTTGCTCACTTTATTTTAAACTTTATTTATGCGATAGAAAGCTGCAAATTTTCGTTGGGGCTTTAGCGACTTGAAACACCCGTAAAGTCTGTTCAGTGTGTGCGTGTGTGGGTTGGCTGGCAGCATGTAGCCAGGCGCAGCAAAGGTCTTGCATTGTAAGTTTTAAACCATTGTAATCTATTTTTATACCCTTGCAAAGAGTATTATAATTATTCTGATACGTAATGTGCCACGCATTTAGCAGGCATTTTCGACTACTTAAGGTATATATGTACATATGTATATGTCTCAGCGGGATTCGAGTTTATCTTCATTTTAATAGGTGAGTATATTGGTGCCATTATACTCGTTTGGTAATGGAGAATTCACCAGCGATATACCGATAGAGAGAGCACACGATGGAAAAAGAAACAAGTTTGAATTCGAGAGTTAATCTGGAATGTGTCCATTACGCGATGCCTTTCACGCTCATTCATTAATTTATTTAGAATAAAGTATTGAAAATACAAAAAACTCAAGTGCTAATTGCAGCCTTTCGATGGTCATACACATATGAATATATGTATATTCTTGCTATTGTTGATATAGTCATGTCCGTTTGTCTGTTCTTATCCAGTTTTTTCGTTTCAAAGCTAACGCAATTATTTTAGCATAGGTCGGTCTTTTTGTAACAGTCAGTACATATTTTGGAGTCGACAATATGTAAGATCCTTCGAAAATTAAATACCTGTATATTATTTTAAGTGTATTCTCAAGAAGCAAATCTACAATATCTATGAAGGGTATATAATCCATACGATCCCAAAAGTAATCTTTCTTGTTAAGAATATAATGAGTATAGCTAGCTTAGTTGTAGTTGTTAGATATATGTAGTTGTTGATTGTGGTTAACGTTTAAGCTATGAGAAATTTTTACAAAAGTATTAAAAATGTTGTGTAAGAACTTATTTATCAAGTGGCACAGAGCGAAATCCAGCCAGTTCAGGCAATGCAATGGCCGTGTTTTTTTTCCATGTCATCCACACTATGGGAATGGCGTTATATACCCATTTTTAATTGGTTCAGGGTATAAAGAAATACAAACATTTGTAAATAATTAACCTTGTAGCTAAAAACAATTGAAAGTGATCTAGACGGAAGTACCCTGAACCAAAGACAATAGAAACACTAAGATGAGTAACGCCCATACATTTGTATGCGACGCAAAATTTCTATCCTGGCCTTTCATCTGGCCTTTTCCACTTTACCCGATATGCTAGCCGACGGCTGTTCGTTCAGACGAACGAATGCCGAAGTCGCGGCTTGCTGATGCTGACACACTGCCTTCAGCACTACTTTGCGTCGCTTCGTTTTGGAAATACATTGAGCGAAAAAGTATTGAACTTACGACCGACGCATAGTTCTTTTGCCTTATCCATGAAATGCATGCTTTATTCAAATGATACATTGCCCTAGATACCAATGATAAATTTTACAGGTAAATTTAAGAATAAAATATTTTTTTAAAAGCGCATCTTGTGCAATAACTATGTTAGGAAAATAGCACACATAGATTGATTTCACTGTTGTTTTTGGACAGTGTATGCTCGAGAGAAGTTCTTGTCTCAGCCAATGGCAAGTACCTATGTTTGTATGTGTGAATTATGCAGGCAACGCATAATAAATGTGTTGTTATTCACTGCTCTGGCTTTGGTGTTCGACTGCCATTCTCAGTAGTCTTACTCTATCTGGGCATAACAAAATGGTCGCAGGCACCCATGGGGCTCACTCGTGCGATTTATCGTGTTTCGATTATTCGGCTGTTTGACATATCTATGCATTGTATGGTTAGTGGTAAAACCCGTGCAGCCATTTTCTTTACGGTTTTGCAGATATGTGAGAATAGTGTAGCTCGTAAATGCAATAACTTAATTTTCGACAGATCGTACTTATGGCAGTTATATGATATAGTGGTCCAATGTTGATAGGACTTAGCATATATATGAGGAGCATTGTGAAACTAATAAATGCGTAGTTTGGTCAAAATATTTTTATAAACAAAAAAGTTTTTCCGACAAGACCCTCATTTTCGACCGATCGTTCTTGTGGCAGCTATATGATATAGTGTTCCGTTTTTAATAATTATCTGATAAATACCGGGTTTGGTCAAAATATCTTGAAAACAAAATGTTGTCCTTACAATTAATTAATTTAGCTGACTTTGGTCAAGATATTTTGATAAACAAAAAAGTTTTCGACTGAATATTCCGATGAATATTCCTATTTCTATGATAAAGTGGTACAATGAGATTTCGCATCGATTCTTAATTTTTGTCACATCCAACTGTTCAGCAAACGTTCAAACACATTCACAGACACTAAGACACAGTTTGCCTCCCAGCTTCAATGAACATTATACATACGAAGCGCAGCTTCAAAAATACATATATGTATACACACACAAAAGATAACTTATACCCCAACATCCATTCATATGAGCTCGTTTGCTTTAACATTAAAAAACCAAGTAAGACTCTCTAGTCGCGAGTTCCTGACTAGGGAATACCCTGAACCCCCTTCTTCCAAAGACCATATTAACACTAAGATGAGTAACGGCATGCAACAAAATGCTACTATGCAGCTTGATTTTTTGAAAATTGAGAACGAAAACAAAATCAGTATCATTGCGCTCTTACAGCTGAAAGAGCGAAAATCTAAAAATAGAATGTACTCTCAGCTTCGGCTCTATGAGGGCCGTGCACCCAATTATGTTTGTATGTGTGTGAATATACATGCATAACAGCATATTTGAATGTGTTGTTATTCACAGCTCTGGCTTTTGCTGGCAAAGAAATGAATTTTGTTAGTTTTCTAGCGCTGATCAGGACCTATCCCAAATTTGTGTTGACATATGTATGAATGCATGTTGTGTACTGAGGTTGGCTCCGCAGAAAATCTGTTTTTTTAAAGTCGTTGCGAATGTTTTAATAACACACACACACCCAAAAATTAACCCCAAACGCTGCAGCTGCGCTTCTTCTTCCCTTTGCCACACACTCTTATTTCTATTTATTGAATAGGAGTTTATTGTACGATATTTATACGTTAATTTTGTATAATTTTGAGGGAACGGAATAAGATATCCAAAGAGTTAAATATTGTGGATCTTCGTATACTATACGAGAGCCTACAAACCAACTTCACCAACAGAAAAACTTCGTTTAAGATTTCAAGTCTCCAGCTCTTAAAGTCTGAGATCGTCGCGTTCATGCATACGGAAAGATGGACTGACAGATGATAGCTAGATCAACTCGACGATATTACCATCTGCCGTCCCTATTCCTTAGCCCTACACCATAGAGTTATAAATATATCTGTTTATTACTCTATGGGTCGGCCCAGTAGAAGAGGACAGCGATAGTGTCAAAGTGTTCTGTCTAGCTTTGAGAGGAATTAACTGGAAGCGACATGCGCCGCTTAGCAACTTAATTTTGGCGGTATAGGTTATTGTTTCGAAGTGACTCGAGATCAGACGACGAATTACTTGTGTACTGGTTATGAGAAAAGCAGAATAGAAAAAGTACAGTCTACACCTGGTAAAAAGTGTTTTGGCTGGAGAGAAAAATGTATGATTATCATCCATAGAGGTGCATAAATTTTAATAAGTTTTGGTTCCATAGGATACGCTGTGAAATTGAATTTGAATTTTTATCAATTGCGGGTGCAGCGGGTACAAAGACCGGTAGTCATCCGGTTGGTGGTTGGAACAGACTGGATTTACATGATCCGAAGATGAGTTACGGAATTCGGCAGGTGCGCCGGGAGTTCTCCGGAAATCATAGTCCGGTATAAAGAGCGCGCCCCATCCTTAACTTCACCAAGAGAAAAACAAAGGGAACAACCTCGAGTCAACTTAAACCCCAAGATATTTATTTAATATATTGAAAAGAAACTAACTTAACAAAATTTCAATATGTTTTAACGACTCTCGTTATCGATTCGCGTAGTGGTCCCAAACAAAGTTAAAAACTTGCCAATTAACATGCACCAGGTGAGCAGGCTGAAGTTCGTGTACCCTGAGAAAGAGAGATTGATCGCAACTCCTACCTTATTATGGCATTTATCTGGTATTCCAAGACTTTCGAACTGTTGTTGTGTAAATCTGCTTATGTCCGTGCTTTATTGCGGTTTTTATTTCTTTGTTCCTTTAAAAAATATTAAATTAATTTCGCAACAGATTGACATAGAGTGGGTATCTGAAAAACATAAAAACAAATGAATTTCAATTGAAATATTCTCAGTCGGCATGGTGAATATTTAATGTCCCTGCATTTCCACAGATTTTTCATCAACAATATGAGTATCAACGCGCCACCGTCATCCTTGAGCTCAACGATACGGAATCTTGTCATTATGCACTAATACGCATATACGCAACTATAGTAAAGTACTTTAGATATAACAAGTAAGAGGTTCTAGTCGGGAGCTCCCGACTAGGAGTTACCCTGAACCCTCTTCTTCCAACACCAAATACAGCTCGCGCTACGCGCTCGTTTGCTTTAGTAGTAATAAAGATAAATTAAAATAAAAAAAAAATTTTTCCGCTGGCAGGGTTCGAACTCGCAACTAACCGCAACACTTGCCCCCGCCGCTACTCAAGAGCCACACTAATAATTGAGTTTTAATGAGAAAAAAACGCAAGGATCTCGAAACCTATAAGAGCTAGCGACTTGAAATTTTAGCTGTAGGTCCTCCTTGTGCCCGCGCAGTTCGGGTTTGTTTCAGATATTCGATAACTTGCCCCGTTTCCAAGTAATTTCAAGTAAAAATCGATATCGAAATCCTATTTTTGATCAATTTTGGTAAATTATATGAGCTAGAGTCACCAAAATTGACATGTAGCTTCTAGAATAGTATATATATATCAAGTATCTTTCATTTTATAGCTATCGCCACTTCTCCTCTTCACCACCGTAAAGCTATAAATCAAGTTAATACACCAACTTCTATTGCCCATCAATATAAGCAGAATTTATGTGCAATTGATATTACAATTGAGAATACACAAATAATCTCCATATATAAAACTGTTTGTCCTGACTGACTGACTGACTGCCTGACTGACTGACTGACTGACTGACTGACTGACTGATTGGTGATCAACGCACAGCACAAACAGTAAGAGATAGGAAGCTGAAATTTTCACTGTTACCTTATGTGATGTAGGTGCACGTTAAGACGGGGTTTCAGGAAATTCCACCCGCAAGTGTAGAAAAATCGCGAAAATCGTTTGTATGTAACTTTTTTGTTTACCATCCGATCGGGCTCAAACTTATTTTCAAAGCTCTTTGTTCAAATTCATTTGAGGGGTGTTTCACACTTAACGAAAAATCCGTTCCTCCTTGGTGAAAATGGAGGTCAAAGATTTGGTGGGTGGCGTTTCGCGCTCAAATTCGTTTCCAAAGATCTATAAGAAAAATCATTTGAGACGTGTTTCACACTTTTCGCAGAATCCAAACTTTTTCGGGTGGAATGCGACTCAAATATTTCTTGTGCGAAGTTTTAAGTTGCGTCCGAATTGCTTCAAACTTATTTTCAAAGCTCTACATAAGAATATAATGAATACGTATTTCAGCGATTTGGGAAATTCCACTCGCAACAGTGGTAAATTGGCGGTAAAAGTTTGTATGAAAGTTGTTTGTTTGCCGTCCGATCAGTTTCAAAATCATTTCAAATTTTTTTTAGGAACATTGATTTTATAACATACGTGCCACGGGCAAGGCCGGGTTATACCCGCTAGTCTATTATACAATAAGATATTATACAATGTACTGTCGAAAATTTCATTAAGATCGGTTAAGAAACACAAAAGTTATGTGCGCACGTGTTAGCAGCATAGCTGCTGCGCAAATTCCAAGAATTTCTGTATACATGTACACAACAGCATTGCAATTGCGATTGTATTGTTTTCTGTGCTGCTATTTTAATTGGTTTTTTTTCTCATTAAAACTCAATTATTGGTGTGGCGCATGAGTAGAGGCGGCGGCAATTGGTGCGGTTAGTTGCGAGTTCGAACCCTGCCAAGGGAACAATTTTTTTTTTATTTTAATTTATGTTTTTACATTATTACATTATTACTGTTTATTACTACTAAAGCAAACGAGCGCGTAGCGCGAGCTGCATTTGGTGTTGGAAGAAGAGGGTTCTGGGCTTACCCTAGTTGGGAGCTCCCGACTAGAACCTCTTATTTGTTTATTTATAAGTAAGTGCACCTAAAACATTATGCGAACGTGTGCCTAAAATTACGAGGAGATTAGAGAAGAAGCCCGACAGTCCAGCGAGCTAGTCAGAGCATAGCTAGAGGTGCCCCCTTCGAAATCCTCGTATTCAAACTCAATGTTTCATGTACTTTGGTCATCTGTATACTGCCGCTTGTCGGGAAACGCACATAACAACCTTCTTCTACGAAAACCAGCAGCAGCTTGCGTTATGTCTACTCAAGTTTTAGCCGAAAAATAAACTTTTCGGTTATTTAATGGGTTAAAGAATATAACTAGCATAAAAAGCGAATCCCACCCCATCGCCTTATGTCTTACCGCCATACCAAATAGCAGCACTCGCACACAGCACAGCATACAATACAACCGCAATTCTTATTCTAGAATTCGGAAAAAAAACCAACATGAATCGAAGTGAATGCTCTTGCCATTTGCGCCAGCTGCCACATGAATTACCAACGTATTCTTACATTACTTCTGTATGTCTCTAGGGCGATCTTGAAAAGTTCTGCAATAGATTTTATTGTGCTATATTTTATTCATTTAGTCGCATAAAGACAAACTTCAATTTGGCTTAAATTGTTGGTTCCAATTGGAGATTTTCTTTGTTTAATTTGGCGTGATAGTTGACGGTATCCAAAAAATTAAATATAGTTGACCTTTACCTTTATATACTCTACTCGATGTCACATGACAAATTTGGTGATCGATTTCGACTTTTACCGATTGCTTGGAAGCTGTGTAAGTTATCGATAATTTGAAACAAACTCGTATTACGCGTGCATTTAGAAGTTGAACATTGCTAGATTGGGTCGGCTTTTGATACTTTATGGGGTCGAAGATTTTTCTTCTGACTTAAAATTTTCACAAGACAATTTTCATGATAAATGGTTAAGGGTAAAAAAATGAGTTTATTCCAATACCAAAAAGTGAAATATTTTTAATATACATATACTACTTTACGAGAACTTTAACTCAATTTGGTTTTCTATCATAATTTTCGAGATATGCTCTGAGAACCATACATCGAAATCGATATTTATATAATACTAGCGGGTATAACCCGGCCTTGCCCGTGGCACGTATGTCAATCAATGTTCTCAACAAAATTTTAAACTGATCGGACGGTAAACAAATAACTTTCTTACAAACGGTTCCCGCCAATTTACCACTGTTGCGAGTGGAATTTCATAAATCGTTTCAATATGTAGAGCTTTGAAAATAAGTTTGAAGCAAATCGGACACAACTTAAAACTTCGCACAAAAAATCTTTGAGTCGCATTCCACCCGAAAAAGTTTGGATTCTGCGAAAAGTGTGAAACACGTCTTAAATGATTTTTCTTATAGATCTTTAGAAACGAATTTGAGCGCAAAACGTCACCCACAAAATTTTTGACCTCTATTTCCACCAAGGAGGAACGGATTTTTCGAAAAGTGTGAAACACCCCTTAAATGAATTTGAACAAAGATCTTTGAAAATAGTTCGAGGCCGATCGGATGGTAAACAAAAAACTTTCATACAACCGTTTTCCGCCAATTTACCACTGTTGCGGGTGGAATTTCCCAAATCGCTGAAATACGTATCTATTAAGTTCTTATGTAGAGCTTTGAAAATAAGTTTGAAGCAAATCGGACACAACTTAAAGCTTCGGCCAAAAAATCTTTAAATCGCATTCCCCCCGAAGAAGTTTGAATTCTGCGAAAAGTGTGAAACACGTCTCAAATGATTTTTCTTATAGATCTCTGGAAATGAATTTGAGCGCGAAATGTCACCCACCAAATCTTTGACCCCCATTTCCACCAAGAAGGGATGCATTTTCCAAAAAGTGTGAAACACCCCTGAAATGAATTTGAACAAAGATCTTTGAAAATAAGTTCGAGGCCGATCGGATGGTAATCAAAAAAGTTACATACAAACAATATTCCACACTTGCGGGTGGAATTTCCTGAAACCCCGCCTTAACGTGCACCTACATCACATAAGGTAACTACAGTGAAAATTTTAGCTTCCTAGCTCTTACGGTTTGGGCTGTGCGTTGATCACCAATCAGTCAGTCAGTCAGTCAGTCAGTCAGGACACACAGTTTTATATATAGAGATTATTTAAAGCTTTCTGAATAAAACTTAATCTTATATAAAGTGACATTATTCCATAAAATTGTGAAATTAATCGTATTACAAAATTAAAGCAGGTATAGCTGACTTATGCTTTTCTATGGACGGCCACGAGTTTTCTGTTTTCGCTTACGTGTTTATTGCTATTTATAGCCTGAACCTTTTGATAATGGGTAAAAAGGGTATATTGGTATTGTGCAAATTTATGTAACAGACAGAAGTAAGCATCTCCGACCCCATAAAGTGTATATATTCTTGATCAGCCGAGTCGACCTAGCCATGTCCGTCCGTCCGTCCGTCTGTCAGTATGTATGAAGGCAAGCATCTCAGAACCTATAAGAGCTAGAGATTTTAGCTGAAGGTCCTCCTAGTACCCGCGCAGACCGAGTTTGTGTCCGATATTCGAAAACTTGCCCCGTTTCGAAGTAATCGATAAAAATCGATATCGAAATCCTGTTTTTTGGCAATTTTGGTAAATAATTAGAGCTAAAATCATAAAACTTGACATGTAGCTTCTAGAATAGTATATATATATATCAAGTATCTGGCATTCTATACCTATCGCCTGTTGGAAGAAGAGGGTTCAGGGTATTCCCTAGTCGGGAGCTTCCGACTAGAACCTCTTACTTGTTCCACTTTAAGAGTGTACGATGGTCACGTTCGACTCCATATATGTACGTATGCTTTAGGTGGTCGGAGATGTGTTTCTTGTGCCTGTAATGTACATATGCGCAAAACCACGGTAGTCTGCACCGTTACAACGAAATCGATATTAAGTACAGCCAAATTCAGAAACATTCACTTTTAGGATGGCACCCTCTTTTCCCCCAAAGCTATAATATTAATTTGAAGCGTGCTTGCTTGTGTGTGCGTGTGCTGTTTTTATATGTGTTACATATACTTGTGACAGCATTTTGAAGATGGAACAGCGTATTTCCTAGTCGGGCACTCCCGATTAGAACCCTCATATTTTTTTGTTGTTGGGAAAGTTATATCAAATGTGATGTTGACCCCATCGCTTGTTCCCTCACACGGGCGACAATTTAACAAACTGTTATGACAACGGGCAATGTGTGGAAGAGTATCTGGAGTACAAGGGCAAGGACAACAACATGCGCATGTCCCGTCTGCTTGTGTGTGCGTTCGACTGGTGTAATTCTTGAAATTGCCAGCAATCGATATAAACATCAACTTTGCTATACGTTGCTGCCCCACCATCTGCCCGCCGTATGTGCCCCGCTTGGAGTGTCTGGGTGACTGAGACAACAAAACAACTCACAACTGCTTATTACACTCGGTTGACGCAGTAAAAAGGGTATATTGGTTTTCGGCAATGTCTGTATTGCTGTGCGTCCGTCGTCTGCCCTTGCTAACATAGTATTTCTGCAGGCATAAGAGATAGACATTTGAAATTTGGAATATAAACAAATGTACATACTCCTGTAACGTCGCATCAGACAATGTATTTTTTGTTCACGCCTACGAAGGAGGAGCGGAAAAGCCTCAAGAATTGATATATCCAACAGTTTTATAGCCAGAACCCGTGGCTCTAGCTAGCTATGAAAGGTGGAGCTCTTCTAAAGATCGATCCAAAAAATGATGGCCACACCTCATACCCACACCTGCTCCTATCCATTCTAGATATGACTTATGTTACAGTTTTAATATCCTGTTAATGGAGCATGGCGCAGTCGGGCTCACCCGACTGAAACCTTCTCACTTGTTTTGTATATGTTGTTGTTGCTGTTACTATGGCTGTCACTGTTGCTGCTGTCAATACCGCCAATGATCCTGTTGACGTTGTTACTTTTGTGATGTGCTCAAGGTTTTTGTTGTAGCTGTTGCTGTTATTGTTGGCGCTGCTGATGTTGTTATTTTACTTTAGTGCAAGCGCCACTGACATTGATGATGATTATTGGGAGTAAATAGAATTGAAAACGCGCCCGCCACCAGCAAATGCTCGTTGTCGGCTTAGGACTCGTGTGTTTCTGCTATCTCGTACTAGCTAAGACACACCTTATTTGCGCTTGATTTCATACGATTGTGTGTGAGTTTGCATAATGCGCGCAAATAAATTGCAAAATCAATTGAACGGCAAAGTAGTTTTTCCAACCACTCACTGCTGTGGAGTGAAAGTCAGGCAGTCCCTCCCTCCAGCTACGGCCACAGCCTTAGCCACTGCCACGCCCATTTGAAACGCCTTCAACTTGAAATTGAAGTCTGCAGCTATTGCAATGGGAGCAATGCAATGTAATTAAAAAGTACTAAATGTTACAATTGCAAAATAACGAAAAGTTAGCTTCGTCACGCTGGCATCTCGATCGCAATGGTTTCGAATAACTGAAAACCGAATATTGGGATTGATTCCTTTCTCCACTATGCAGTATCAGTCATTAGTAACCTGTGCAGTTTTAAAACAAGTACAAGTCCTCGAGGGGTGTGCCCATCTCGGAGATGGGACATATGGCATTATACCCTTTGCCCATTTTCAATGAGTTCTCTGTATGATTAAGAAAAGAACATCGAACTAAGCTGATTTAATTCGAAAATGCGTCCATATTCATGTTCATTAATACATGCAGACTTACTTAAAGGATAAGACCGGCCTTATTAAAAAAAAATATTCCTTTTTTGTTGTTTCAACTTGTTCCTACCGAGCAAACTACCCACTCTGCCGTTACTGCCGCACCAACATTATTATGGTTAAGAAGTCACCTATTCGGGCTCTCCCGACAAGCTCCTCCTACTAATTTGTATAAATTTACGTACTAATTATATATTAAAGGTACTCATTTAATAACATAGATTGATAATGAAATTTTCAATTGTTATACCCTGAACCCATTGAAAATGGGTAAAAAGGGTATTATATATTTGTGCAAATGTATGTAACAGGCAGAAGGAAGCATCTCCGACCCCATAAAGTGTATATATTCTTGATCAGCATCAATAGCCGAGTCGATATAGTCCGTCTGTCCGGCCATATGTATGAACGCAAGGATCTCAAAACCTATGAGAGCTAGAGACTTGAAATTTTGGCTGTAGGTCCTCCTAGTGCCCGCACAGATCGAGTTTTTTTGATATTCGATAACTTGCCCCGTTTCCAAGTAATCGATAAAATTCTCTATCGAAATCCTGTTTTTGAGCAATTTCGGCATATAATATGAGCTAGAGTCACCAAACTTGACATGTAGCTTCTAGAACAGTATATATATATCAAGTATCTTTCATTTTATACCTATCGCCACCTCCCCGCTACCACCATAAAGTTATCAACTTAATTATCCAACTTGTGTTGCCCATCAATTTTAGCCACAATTTATATGCAATTGACCTTTTGAGAATACACAAATATTCTATATTCTATTCTACAATAAGATGTACTTTCGACAATTTCATTAATATCGGTTAAGAAACACAATAGTTATGTGCGCACGTGTTAGAAACAGCTAGCGCAAATTCCAAGAATTTCTATATACATGTACACACACACATTCATGCGCGTCTGCTTTTAATTATTTTATATAGTAATAAACACATATATTTATTACTCTATGGAATTCTATCAACAACATAGCAATTGCGATTGTATTGTTTTCTGTGCTGCTATTTTAATTGTTTTTTTTTTTTTCTCATTAAAACTCAATTATTGGTGTGGCGCATGAGTAGAGGCGGCGGCAATTGGTGCGGTTAGTTGCAAGTTGGAGCCCTGCCAAAGGAACAATTTTTTTTTTATTTTAATTTTTCTTTATTACTACTAAATCAAATGAACGCGTAGCGCGAGCTGCATTTGGTGTTGGAAGAAGAGGGGGGTATCCCCTAGTCGGGAGCTCCCGACTAGAACCTCTTACTTGTTTATGTTAAGTTCATTCTTCTGTGGATTTGAAATTATCAGTGCGTGGTATCAAATATTACTTGTGCATATATACATAGATATATATTACACTATCGGGTACAACCCGGCCTTGCCCGTGGCACGTATGTAATAAAATAAATGTTCTCAAAAAGCTTTGAAAATGATTTTGAAACTGATCGGACGGTTAACAAACAACTTTCATACAAACATTTTCCGCCAATTTACCACTGATAAACCACTTAAATAACCGAAAAGTTAATTTTTCGGCTAAAACTTGAGTAGACATAACGCGAGCTGCTGCTGGTTTTCGTAGAAGAAGGTTGTTATGTGCGTTTCCCGACAAGCGGCAGTATACAGATGACCAAAGTACATGAAACATTGAGTTTGAATACGAGGATTTCGAAGGGGGCACCTCTAGCTATGCTCTGACTAGCTCGCTGGACTGTCGGGCTTCTTCTCTAATCTCCTCGTTATTTTAGGCACACGTTCGCATAATGTTTTAGGTGCACTTACTTATAAATAAACAAGTAAGAGGTTCTAGTCGGGAGCTCCCAACTAGGGTAAACCCTGAACCCTCTTCTTCCAACACCAAATGCAGCTCGCGCTACGCGCTCGTTTTCCTTTAGTAATAATGAACATAAATTATTGAGAATTTGAGCGTGAAACGTCACCCACCAAATCTTTGACCTCCATTTCCACCAAGGAGGAACGGATTTTTCGAATAGTGTGAAACACCCCTCAAATAAATTTAAATACAAGATCTTTGAAAATAAGTTTGGGGCCGATCGGATGGTAAACAAAAAACTTTCATACAACCGTTTTCCGCCAATTTACCACTGATACGGGTGGAATTTCCCAAATCGCTGAAATATGTATTTAATAAGTTCTTATGTAGAGCCTTGAAAATAAGTTTGAAGCAAATCGGACACAACTTAAAACTTCGCACAAAAAATCTTTGAGTCGCTTTCCACCCGAAAAAGTTTGGATTCTGCGAAAAGTGTGAAACACGTCTCAAATGATTTTTCTTATAGATCTTTGGAAACGAATTTGAGCGCGAAACGCCACCCACCAAATCTTTGACCTCCATTTCCACCAAGGAGGAACGGATTTTTCGAAAAGTGTAAAATACCCCTCAAATGAATTTGAACAAAGATCTTTAAAAATAAGTTTGAGGCCGATCGGATCGTTAACAAAAAACTTTCAAACAACCGTTTTCCGCCAATTTACCACTCTTGCGGGTGGGATTTCCCAAATCGCTGAAATACGTATTCATTACATTCTTATGTAGAGCTTTGAAAATAAGTTTGAAGCAAATCGGACACAACTTAAAACTTCGCCCAAAAAATCTTTGAATCGCTTTCCCCCCGAAGAAGTTTGAATTCTGCGAAAAGTGTGAAATACGTCTCAAATGATTTTTTTTTATAGATCTCTGGAAATGAATTTGAGCGCGAAACGTCACCCACCAAATCTTTGACCTCCATTTCTACCAAGGAGGAATCGATTTTCCTAAAAGTGTGAAACACCCCTCAAATGAATTTGAACAAAGATCTTTGAAAATAAGTTTGAGGTCGATCGGATGGTAAACAAAAAAGTTACATACAAACGTTTTTCGCGATTTTTCCACATTTGCGGGTGGAATTTCCCGAAACCCCGTCTTAACATGCACCTATGTACATGCAAGGAAACTAACGCGCATTTTTACAGTTGTTTTTCCTTCTCTTTATTCCTATCACATTATGGTCAATGGCCAAGGCTTGAAGAAAATTTGACTAAAGCAATGTAGGTTTCATGGCTTGAATAAAATCTGCATTCAGCAGCAACAGTTTCATGTCCTTCTGCAGCGTTCTCTGAAATTATAGAACTATCATCATGTAGTGATAATCATGCAGTTATTTACAACTTTATCATATTTTAATTCAGATTACATCCAATTTTCCATCAGAAAAGGTATACCTGTAAATGCCTCCTTTGAGAAGTACATGAAACAAAGATTTGCTGGGTGGGTAGCTTTAATAACCAGAGAAGAACAGTTGCATGTGTCGCAACAAACTTAACAAACACACCAATACCAATTGCGCGCGCACATAAAAAGACACATATATTTACATATGTGCATAGAATAACACACACAGCCATACACACACACACAGACACGCGCACACACACACACATGTAGCGCACTCGTAAATGAAAATCTTTTTGCAGAATTAATTAAGTAAAGAATAAGAAAATTGTGAAAATTGCTTTGAAAGCGTCCCCAAGCGAACGAACACACACGTAGAAACACAGAAAGGCATAAACAACTTATCCCCACTTGCGGTACAAACACTCACACACATACACACACACACACGCCTCCCGCGCACATCAGAAGTTATTGTGCGCAGCTGTTGGTGTTGCCTTTACTCATTATGATTATCATTCTACTTAATAGACAAAAACGATGGGTACTATGGCCGAAGTACAGCTGTAGCCGGGTGTTAAGCTGGTTACCACAACGAACAATACTACAGCATATAATAAAAATAACACCGTCTTTTGCGTTAATAATAAGCCACAGTAAATGGGGCACGTGGGAATATGTTTTTCAAAAATTCGGACCAACTAAAGACCAGTCTATCCAACCAAACCAACAACTTATTTACGAAATGCATAGCAATTATTTTATAGTAATAATATCTGATAGCTCTGTCCAATAATAACTGAAAACAAGTAAGTGTGCTTAAGTCGAGAGCCCACCTAAGGTATACCCTCAACTAGATGAACTTAGCGCTACGAGTCCGTTGCCTTGGATTGAAACCTTTATTTTTGTACCTAATCAATGAGTAAAGGGATACACTCGCAGTAATTAAAATAAATATAAGTAAGAGGCTCTAGTCGGGAGTTCCCAACTAAGGCATACCCTAAACCCTCTTTTACCAAAACCAAATGCAGCTCGCACTACGAGCGCGTTCGCTTTAGCAGTAATAAAAATACATTAAAAGAAAATAAAGGTTCCTTCAAATAAGACTCCAACCACTACTTCCTCCGCCTCTACTCAACAGCCAAACCACCAATTGCATCTTAGCAAAAAAAAACAAGTAAGAGGTTCTAGTCGGGAGCTCCCGACTAGGGGATACTCGTGAACCCTCTTCTACCGATAGTCGATAGGAACAAAATGAAAAATACTATATATATATATACTATTCTAGAAGCTACATGTCAAGTTTGGTAACTCTATCTCCTATTATTTGCCGAAATTGCTCAAATAACAGGATTTCGATATCAATTTTTATCGATTACTTGGAAACGGGGCAAGTTATCGAATATCAGAAAAAAACTCGATCTGTGCGGGCACTAGGAGGACCTACAGCTAAAGTTTCAAGTCTCTAAATCTGATAGGTTCTGAGATCCTTGCGTTCATACATACGGACAGACAGACAGACGGACATGGCTAGATCGACTCGGCTATTGATGCTGATCAAGAATATATACACTTTATGGGGTCGGAGATGCTTCCTTCTGCCTCTTACATACATTTGCACAAATACAATATACCCTGTTTACCCATTTTTAATGGGTTCAGGGTATAAAAAAATCATAGAATTTCTAATGCATAGAATTAATATACATACATATATTGTTGACCGGTGTCACCGAAGTCTATATAGCCATGTTAGTCTGCTTCTCTGTCTGATTTTATGAAAACTAGTCTCTCACAGTACGGGTATTAAATTCTTATATGACAAATTTTTCGTTTGCATGATATCTTGACCATATCCAGAATTTGTTAGATTCCCTTTTTTCCCTATACATATTAAATCAAATGTATATCATATGGGAGTTTAACATGCAATTTGTCACTTGACCCGGACGACGCCCAGTAATTTCTTTATATATATATATAACTAGCGGGTATAACCCGGCCTTGCCCGTGGCACGTATGTTATAAAATCAATGTTCTCAAAAAGCTTTGAAAATGATTTTGAAACTGATCGGACGGTTAACAAACAACTTTGATACAAACATTTACCGCCAATTTACCACTGATACGGGTGGAATTTTCCAAATCGCTGAAACACGTATTTATTGCATTCTTATGTAGAGCTTTGAAAATAAGTTTGAAGCAAATCGGACACAACTTAAAACTTCGCACAAAAAATCTTTGAGTCGCTTTCCACCCGAAAAAGTTTAGATTCTGCGAAAAGTGTGAAACACGTCTCAAATGATTTTTCTTATAGATCTTTGGAAATGAATTTGAGCGCGAAACGTCTCCCACCAAATCTTTGACCTCAATTTCCACCAAGGAGGAACGGATTTTACGAAAAGTGTGAAACACCCCTCAAATAAATTTGAACAAAGATCTTTGAAAATAAGTTTGGGGCCGATCGGATCGTTAACAAAAAACTTTCATACAACCGTTTTCCGCCAATTTATCACTGTTGCGGGTGGAATTTCCCAAATCGCTGAAATACGTACTTATTAAGTTCTTACGTAGAGCTTTGAAAATAAGTTTGAAGCAAATCGGACACAACTTAAAACTTCGCACAAAAAATCTTTAAATCGCAATCCCCCCGATAAAGTGTGAATTCTGCAAAAAGTGTGAAACACGTCTCAAATGATTTTTCATATAGATCTCTGGAAATGAATTTGAGCGCGAAACGTCACCCACCAAATCTTTGACTTCCATTTCCACCAAGGAGGAATGGATTTTCCTAAAAGTTTGAACAAAGATCTTTGAAAATAAGTTTGAGGCCGATGGGATGGTAAACAAAAAAGTTGAATATAAAAGTTTTTTGCGATTTTTCCACACTTGCGGGTGGAATTTCCCGTAACCCCGTCTTAACGTGCACCTACATCACATAAGGTAACTACAGTGAAAATTTCAGCTTCCTAGCTCTTACTGTTTGGGCTGTGCGTTGATCACCAATCAGTCAGTCAGTCAGTCAGTCAGGACAAACATTTTTATATGTTGAGATATCTAAAATATCGGAAATGGGGCCATTGCTTCTGTTTATTATCACTTTTTTGATTGAAAAATGTATAGTTCTGCTCGACTGGTGTGACCGGGGGGATGCGTGGTGAATCTTTTATCGGTTTTACCAAAACACACGTAGACAAAGTCGCTACGAAAATGCTTGTATGTAATAGGCTGAAAGAGGAAGGGAAAAAATTTGTATTTGTTTAAAATTCTTAATTGTCTTATAGGCCTGTCATCATTAGCATGAGTTGCGCTTTACCTACGTTTTCGTAGCCTACCTTAATATGTTTATATTAAGCTAGAAAGCTTTACATTTGGAGGGAATGCGGCAAAGAGAGAAACGTATTTGTTGTGCTCTAAAATATAAGTCTAAACATCTTTAGGTTCGGACGCCGCCGCTCTTTCAAGACAAATTTTCGTGACTAGTCCAGCTAAGCCAATCTGTTAAGTTTCTGTTAATTAACATTGAAATTAATTAGTTAGAAACACATCAAACCTGTATATGCATGATAAATTTTAAAATAATCAACAACGAATAAAATATAGTGTATTTTCAAACAAAACTCATTCGTCAACTATCAGTTCAAAAGGAAAAACAATCAATGTGTAGCCATATAATAAAGAAGCTCGATGTTACCGCGATTGTGCTTGTAACTAATTAAAGGGTGTGCCTAGAACAGCGTAAATAAAAAAAAAAAATTGTTGAACCGACTGTGTCAGTAGGAGCTATTTAACATAGGTGTCCAATAGACGATTACTATATCATAGGGTGTTCCGCAAGGCAGTGTACTGTGCTGTACCTGTGCTGTAAACGGTGTTTACGGCCGACCTCACCACTCAAAGACAAAACAACCCAACCGTCAGCTCTGCGAGACTACTGTTGGCAACGTTCGCGGATGATACGGCCGTTCTGGCCTCGCAGGAATCCCTACAGGCTGCAACAAACGCTGTGCAGGACTGGTTGCTGCTTGTCCAAATGTAGACAGCGAACTGGAACATCGCTATAAACTGTGCCAAGTCCGCTTACATCACCTTGACGCTACGCAGAAATAGTTGACAGGGGCTATGGTTTGATGATGGGACCATCGAGCACACCAGCTCATTCTGCTATCTGAAGTGGACCGTAGGACCATCGCGGGTTCCCACATCTCAGCAACCAGATCAAAATGCATGACTGGCTATAAAATCCATAAGGCAAGCTGTAAATTTTAACATAAGTGTTGCTCATAAAATCGATTATAACGCCCAACTGGAATTTCACCGTCCAAGTCTGGGCTGAGGCGACGGCACATTAGTATAGTTAATTTTTGTAATTCTTGTAGTTGAATTTCGCAGTGTATACATAGGATATTTTTGAAAAGGTTGTTTCTAAGGTCATTCTTATTATTGTATAGCCCCGTAAATTATTAAACAGTATAATTTAATTGAAGACATAGTCAAATAAGAGGGATCTAGTCGGGAGAACCCGATACTGTATATACTATTCTAGCATCTACATGAATAATTTGGAGTCACTAGCTCTAAAACGTAAAATATTAACTTAAATCATCGATAGCTTACCCTCAATAAAAATCAATATTAGAATACGGTTTTTCAGCAGATATGCTTAAAGTTTTAAAAGCTGGAGTCACCAATTTGGTGTTTTTTAAACAAAAGAAAATAATGTGAAGGTATAGTCTTTAGCTTTATGTTGACGTTCTTAAGATTTTTTAAAGATCGGACAAGAGATATCGAAAGCATTTCCCATTGTATGTGGCTAGCGGAAGAAACAGCGCGTAGGCAAAGAAAGTGTATTCTTTGATTAAAGCTTGAGCAGGCGTAGAGCGCGCTTTTTCTGGTTTTAGCAAAAGAAAGTTTAGGGTACCTTCTTAAGGGAAGCTCCTGTCTAGAGCCCTCTTGTTTTTGATATTGCTACAGTAACGGTTGTAGGAGTAAAATAGGTAAAATGTTTTTTTGAATTGTACTTAACGTTCTGTTGGAAAACATTTGTCATATGTAAAGGTCAAGTTGATATTCTTATATTTACTTTTCGTTGTTAAAATTTAACGTTAGATTTTATGTATTTTATTTTTAATTGCTTAGAAACTTGTTTAATTTTGCGTCATATGAGTACACTTTTTCTTTGTGTGCATAGGCAAAGAGAAAAACTTTAAATTATCGATTTTATGATCTATGTAGTATGTCAAGTACAATAAATGCAGCACCATTGTCTCTGAACCATCGATTTATGATGATATTAACGATCAATTTGTTGATGTTTGCTCAGCTGACTGTTGTATTCTAATTGCTGACGATTGCCTTGTAAAATCCAAACAGGTCTTAGACCGTCAACCGTCGCAGTCCCAACTCACGAACGCTTTTATGTCAAGATCAGTCAAGTGGCGCAAGTCAGAGAGACAACGATAAAGGCACATACAAAGACACACTCACACAGACTAAACAAAGATACCGAAACAAAGAACACCGTTACAAGCTTTACTTTCACTTGTGCAAACACAGAGCAAACTTGCTCCAAGAATAAGAGCTCACTATGCCATGAAGCTCATTCTGCGGCTGCCTTTGCTGTCGCGAGGGTCATCGGCGGCCCTAATAGTGGAGCCGGCTGGAGAATAGAAGCGGCGCTTGGACTACAGTTCCAAGCGGCACTGGCATCAGTAGCATGTCAGGGGGCAAGCCAAGCGGTCCAATTTACCGAGTCCAATTCGCGTTTTGTGATATCTAGTACGCATTATTTCTCTCTCTCTCTCTTTCTCTCTGTCTCTCATTCTTTCGCGCTCTCTTATTATATCTCTAGTGGATTGTTGGCCACAGTTCCGTGGACTCGCCCTTCCACATACCAAATTCTTTGCCAATCGTTGATGCATAAATTTGCCAATCCATCGTTTATAAATTTTTACAATTTTCGGCATTTTGTAATTTTATTTTGTTTCATTGTTTCTTGTTGCTACAAAGCGTTTGCATGCCAACGCACGGGATTTTTCGGCACATCACCCCACAACAACGGGAGCGACTACAAAAACAGCAAAGATGCCATGACTTTGCCTGGGTCTGGGTCTGTCTGCTGCTGCTAAGCAGCATCTGTGGCTCTGGTGCCCATTTGCACAAGTGGAACATCTTGCAAAAGAGTTTTCGGTATATGCAGGAGACCATGCTGAGTAACAGCTTAGATCGCGCTCATCTGAACTATGGAATTGTGTTTGAGTGCCGCACTATGTAAGTGTTCCGTTTAAAATAAGACTCAAGATAATAGATTCTCTCACCTTGCACGTTGTAGCTCCGACATGGATTTGGGCGAAGAGGTACACTTTCATTTACAGCTCGGCGACTTGAGCGGTTTCCGTCGTTTGGATGCAAAAAAGAAGTTGGCATTGTTTTTGCATGGCTGGAACGATCAGGGAAGCAAGGACTGGGTTCAAGAGCTATTATTGAGTAAGTCAAACAAACTTCGAACTCTAATTAAGAGCTAATCTATGGTCTATGTGTAAAAGTTTAACAATTTCAAGTAAGCAGATCTAAGCCAGAAAGGTGCAACTTCGCAAGTTTTAAGACCAAGTGAAAGTGAACAAAATCGAACAGCATTTAGCATTATAACACTGAATAATCAGCTGTTTTTGTTCACAATTTGTCTGCTTTTTTTGTTATTTCCTGAACCAATTGAATGTCGACGAGTCGATCTCAAAACCTGTAAGAGCAAGAGACATGAAATTTTAAACGTAGGTCCTTATTCTCGCGCAATGAGTTTAAATCCGTGAATCGGGAACTAGACCCGTTTTACAGCAATCGATTAAAATCGATATCGAAATCCTGTTTCATCAGGAAAAATCTTTACGGTTTTAGGAGCTAGAATCACAAAATTTTACATGACGCTTCTAGAATAGTATATACAGTTTAGTTTTTCACAGAAGTAATTAAAGAAAACGTGTGGTTAAATTGGCAAGGCACGTGGCAGCAAACGCTAAGCGCACGAATTTCTGTTCACATACATGCGCACAAATGCATTCATTTCCGTGTCTTATTTTAAATCTATAAACAGGGGGTACTCGACAACAACACCAATTGTTTCGCTTTGAAATATTCCTTATCTGTATATATTATACGATAACAATATGTCAAATTTTATGCACCTAGCTCCTAAGGTTATAGAGATATGTTTTAAAAACCAAGTCTCAATATTGATTTATAGACCAACTCCCTGGCCTTGTTCATGGCATGTTTTGTGCTTAAAATTGTTCTTACCCGTGGAAAAATCTACCACTTCTATCACGAACCCCATGTCTTCAGATTTATTTTACATAGATATTTGCAAATAAATTTAAAGTCCATCATAAAAAAAATAGAAGGTGGCATCAACTGTTTCCGCCCACGTTGGTCTTATGGTGAAAATTTTGAAGCCGAAACATAAACTTTCGCTCATTAAACCCTTGACCACTTTAAACAAATTTTCATTAAGATCTTTGCAAATGAAACCGAACCGATTGAAAACAAGTTTAAGACCGATCGGAAAATCCTTTAAACTTCGCCTTTACAACCTTTGACCCACGTTTATTACTCAAGACGTTTGCAAAAAATCTTTGAAAATGAAATTGAAAACAAAAAACTTTCACAATAACGTTTTCCGTCTATTTACCACTCTTGCAGGTGTAAGATACGTCTCACTTGAACTTTTATTAAATCCTTGAAAAAGAATTTGAGCCCGTAACTTTATCCACCAAATCTTTGGCTTACCGAAAAGTGTGAAACACTCTACAAATGAATAAATAAATAAATATCTTTGAAAATGAGTTTGTGTAAGTAAAATTATATTTGAATTTCTTTTCCAAAGTATTAAAAAGAAGCCTCAGTTAAAGTTCAACACTTTCTCTTAATGGGTGATGGTTTTGTGCGCGGCATAAAGTATATTCCTACATTCTTGGTCAGCATCAATAGTCGAGTCGATCTAGTCTAGTCTTTGTCTGTCTGTTCGTTCGTCCATCTGTCCGGACGTATGAACATGTGGATCTCAGAACCTATAAGAGGCGACTAAATTTTGAACGTAGGTTCTTCTCGTGCCCGCGAAGTATGATCATCGGTAACATGCACCGTTTCCATGAAATCGATCAAAACCGATATCAGAATCCTGGCGTCTGATCATATATTTGAGATTATAACAACTAGAGACACCAAAAATTGGCAAATAGTCTTTCGTTTAGTGTGCACAATTTTAGAATATTTCATCTTTTAGATACCTTTTCCATTCTTCTGGAAAAAATGAAAAAAACATTTTTAGATAGTCTTAGCCTTTAATATTTACAAACGTTTGGGTTCCATATTGATTCCCTGAATTGTTCATAAAGATCAGAAAGTAAACATCGAAGCAAATCACGAAAACATTTGTTTGATAAGCCATTGTAGGCTTTATTCCAAAAGAATTTATCAGCCATTTATTTATCGTAGGTTAGTTTTACTAGTTGTAATTTTATTTAGCCCATAATTTATATCGGACTTTGTATTATCAGCTTGGACCCTTTTTGATGATGGCTACAATGTATGCGTTGTGGATTGGGGCAATCTGTCACAGAATGACTACAAAAGCGCCTCAATGTCTATATTCGATGTTGGTTTGACAGTGGCAGGCATAATCATTGCCCTGGAGGAGATGCGACCGCGTCACTTTAATCGCCACAACGTCACCCTAGCGGGATATAGTTTAGGCGCTCATGCAGCAGGATATGCGGGGGCCGTGCTGGATGGTCAAGTGGAGCAAATCATTGGCCTGGATCCGGCGGGGCCTCTGTTCACTTTACCGGCTGCTGTTCACCCAAAGTATCGGCTTGACCAAACGGATGCAAAGTTTGTACAAGTTCTGCATACCTCAGGCGGCACTTTGGGCACCAGTCTTAAGTGTGGGCACGCTGATTTCTACCCGAACGGTGGACGAGCTCCCCAACGCAACTGTTTGATGTTTATGAATCTGCGCGATATGCAAAACACAAGTAAGTTCCGTAAATAGGCGAAAACCGAATAAACGATTAACCTTTAGCTTCTATAGATCCCATTGCCTGCAGTCATTCGGCGGCTGCCATTTTCTTTAGGCAATCAATGGATCCACAGTACCCCTTTATTGGGTATCAATGCGATAGCTATCGCGAATATCTTACTGGCCGTTGCGATAACAATCGCCGCGCTCTCTTTGGAATTCACTCTCATCGACGGATGCATGGCAGTTTCTTTTTTGACACCACCTCCAACCACCCCTATGTGCAGCGGCAGCGCTCGAACCGCCTTTGGAATTGGGTTTTGGAAAGGTCTCAGAATCGGAATCGCATAAACGCCAGGCACTTAAGTAGCGACAATGCCATAGGTGGCGAACTCTTGCGTCAACGGCCGTGGACGCGGAGGCGCAGTAAGGAAAGCCAACGTTGCCAGTTATCTGAAAGATAATGATCAATATAAGGGCAAAGTTAGAGAGTAGAGCGGAACTAGTTCCTAGTGTTGTTTCTGTTACACATGCATATGTATGTAAGCACGATATAATATGTACTATATATGATTAAAAACAAATAGTCAAAAAATATGCAACCAACCATGCCCTATTTTCCACTTTCGGTGAGCATGATAGATGACATATGGACAGGCTTTACAGTTTTATAGGATAACAGATGAGCAACCCAAAAATTACCCAAAATTCTGTAAATTTTGCATTTAGTTGCTTGGCTATGAAATTGTCTGGCACATTAATATCGTTAGTGTTGTTGTTGGGTTGAATACCGTCAAATAAAAATAAAACATCGGAATTACTGATCTAGATTCTGGCTACTTTGTTAGTAAAAATAACCTTTCATAATTAAGTGGCTGCACTGTCAAATGATAAGAGGGGACCGTCTGACATCTACATACTGATATAACTACACATGAACATAAAATAATTTAACACTTAATGTGGGCCGGGTTTTGGACCCGGACCCAGACCAGGACCCAGACTGTTGGCAGGACCAGTAGAAATGCAACTCGCATAACTCATGCGAAGTCGACGGCCGCGCTGGCGACGACGGCGCCATAAATTTCAAAACAGGAAGCACCGAGCAAAAACAACTCCCAACTCAAGTGGAATGTAACAGAGCAACAACAGCAGGAACAAGAAAACGAACAAGAACGAGCGGCAATATAAGCAGAACAGGTCTCATGTAGACGGCAAATATTAACTACCTTTTAGCAAAGGCGTGTCCAATGCGAAGGGCCAGCTGACGTAAAGTTGTAGAAAATTATGTTTTACAATGAGAAAATTGAATTTCAGTTTATTGTTTTCGCTTTTTATTTTGTTTTACGATTAACTGTTAAGTGCAGCCGCCTGCATGTTGCGTATACACAGTGCCTGACGACGACAACGGAGAATGGGGCCAGCATGGGTCGAACATTGTTGCGCGCCAATGACTTCCCGGCAGTCTGAGTGTGTATATCGGTTCGGTCTTTACGTTGGCGTGGGAATTTGGTTTTTTTGTACATGGTAATACCAACTTTTGATACCCGAAAAAATAAATGGATATATGGTATTTTAAAGTTACCAGTATACACATTTATTTTGAGCACTGAAGGAACGCGCGGTGATTCAGTTTATTTATAGATATATTTAAAATGATGAGCTCGTTCTGTAAATGGCAAACCAGAATATACATTTCAAATTTCGAATCTTTAACGTAACCGCTTTCTTTTAAAATTAAATTATGGGGAGACAATTTATAACTTTTTTTCATTTTTATACCCTGAATCCGCTGAAAATGGGTAAAATGGGCCTGATGGTTTGCTGTAATGTATGTAACAGGCAGAAGGAAGCATCTCCGACCCCATAAAGGATATTTATTCTTGTTCAACATTAATAGACGAGCCATATTCTCAGTCCTTCTAGAGCCCGACAGTATGAGTTTGTTTCCGATAATCGATAATTAGGCCCAACCAATCGATAAAGATCGATATAAAAATCCAATTTTCTAAGTAAATTTCTTAGATTTTAAAAGCTATCGTCCTCAAGTTTGATATGTACCTTCTAGAATAGTATTTACAGATGAAGTATCTTTCATTTTAAAGCTACCGGCAATCTCTTCGCTATAAATAAAATAAATAAAACAATTGAATTTAAGTTACAATTTTAATGATCTATAGCATAATAAGAGCTGCTCTGGTAAAGAAGCACAAAAGCTATGTAAGTGCACAAAAGATAAAAATAAGCTAAGAGCTAAATTCGGTATTGTTAGAAGAAGTTTTACCACTACTAATATTTTATTCACCAATAAAAACGTGTTAGTATATAAAATATGTGCCCTAATGCCTATCACTAAAAATGACAAATGAAGTGGTAATGCAAAATCGTGACAGAACCATAAGTTTTCAAATCAAAATAGAGCATGCTAAACCTTCTACAAACATAGATATTATTCGCAGTTCTATTTGTTTAAATTAGAGCCTAAATTAGTAGATTGAATGATTATGGGATTTCGGTTAAACCGACAAAACGCCTGCTGCAATACGTTTGAACTACCACTTTTATTATATTTTATTTTTTTATTAATGGTGGACAAAACGAGTGTCTTCCTAATTATTCAATACATTATATATCCAATTATGAAAATTAAATGCTAAAAGCCTAGTTAGAATACACAATTTTCTAATAGCATCACCGACCGATGGAGGTGTTTTATTTGTCCAGTCCGGCCAGCTGTGCCCCTTTTCACAGCCAATTTTGTCAGTAACGCTATTAGAGCCTACAGCTAAGAAGAAGGGTGTTAGTAGAGAAAATAGTGTTTTAAGTGAAATTAAAAATAATCCTAATTTACTATGTTATTTAAGAAAATACAATAAATAGGAAAAAAAGAAAGAAAGGAGTAGTTAATAAAGTAAAGTAAAGTATACTATATATATAGAGTGTTAAGTAGATAGGGTAAAGAGATAGTAATGGACAATCACCGACCCGGTGGGGGAAAATTTACAGCCTGTCCGGCAAACTATGCCCCTGCTCATAGCTGGCAATGGTCAGTGAGATCCCGCAGGTATCCGAAAGCAATGATTTTATTAGGGGTAGAGAAAGTTCGTTAGAGAAAACGTGATGCAAACTATTGTAATTTTTACATAATACGCGAAAAGGATTGTGCATAGCGTAGTCTGTTGTGCACGTAGATAAGAATAAGGGGCGATAATTCCTGGTTGGTCTAGAGGGAACAGAGAATTGAAGAGGCCCTAACAGAAAGGGATAATCTATATCGCCAAAAATCAACTTATGTAGGAAGACAACACCGAGAATTGTCCTACGGTTGGTTAACGACGGAAGATTAAGAAGAAGCAGCCTGCTGGAGTAGGATGGCAACCGAAGATGGGGTCCCAATTTAAACCTCGTAAGGCAAAAATCGAAATTTGCTTCTGAACAGATTCAATACGATCCTGGCTATTGTTAGACTGCTGATACCAAATCCAAGAGCAGTATTCAAGGACTGTTAACTGTTAGTATACGTTGCAATGGAGTATTGTCAATTGTATATCTATATAACAAGATAAGGTGTAGTACGATTAAAGGTCATATACATACACTTTGAACAATTTATATGCAATTGATTGGCCGAACACCAAAGTTGCATGGCGTTCAAATCGTCTGGAAGACGAGAATGATGTAGGGGATTAGTGTATGTTAGAATAGGTTTCACATCGTCCGCATACATAATTTCACGGCCATGTGATATGCCCGAGGGGAGATCATTTATAAAAGAGTATAGAGTAAAGGTCCAAGATGACTACCTTGAGGAACACCAGAAGTAACGTGAACCTGTTTAGAGGTAGTCAGCCTCAGCATTACTCTTTGGGTCCTACCTTTTAAATAAGAACTAATCCAAAGCAATAGAGACGGAGGGAAACCTATTTGGTCAAATTTAAAAAGTAAAATGTCATGGTGCACAGACTCAAACGCCTTACTGAAGTCAGTGTAAATGACATCAGTTTGTAAAGTAAATTCTAGCAGATTGGCCGTAGTTGACCGATTCTTTACGAATCCATGTTGCACAGGGGAGACAACTGATTTGCAGAAATGCTGCAAATTCGAAGTGATTATTTTTATACCCTGAACCCATTAAAAATGGGTGATCTTTTTGTGCAAATGTATGTAAGAGGCAGAAGGAAGCATCTCCGACCCCATAAAGTATATATATTCTTGATCAGCATCAATAGGCGAGTCGATCTAGCCATGTCCGTCTGTCTTTCCGTCCGTCCGTCTGTCCGTATATATGAATGCAAGGATATCAGAACCTTTAAGAGCTAGAGACTTGAAATTTGAGCTGTACGTCTTCCTAGTCCCCGCGCAGATCGAGTTTATTTCCGATATTCGATAATTTGCCCCGTGTCCAAGTAATAAGCTGTTTCATACATTTGCACAAAACGATTCTTAAAATCATCTATAATTGGCTTCCTTTTAAAGGAAACGATAAAATGACATATCGAAATCCTGTATTTAGACCATATGTTTAAGGAGCTAGAGTCACCAAATTTGACAAGAATATTCTTGTTTAGGCTTAGAATAAGTTTATTAAACATTTTGGATGCCACCTCCCTGTCCCTCAAAATTAAATAAATAACATGTAAGAGTGCTCAAGTAAGGAATGCCCGACTAGGGTGTACCCTGAACCTTGGATTGGAGATAGATATGAAATGAAAGCACTTGATCTGTATATTTTGGCGACTCTACTTCGTAAGACCTATGAGATTTTCTCAAAAGCGGGATTTCGGCATAGATTCTTATCGGTTGCTTAGAAAAGGTGTAAGATATCGATTATTAGAAACAAACTCGCGGGCACTTGGGCACGCGGACCTAAGTTGAAAATGTCCAGTCTCTAGCTCTTCTTAGATTGACGCTTTCATACATGCGGACGGACAGACTCGTTTATTGATGATGATCAAGAATATATACACTTAATCTCGTCGGAGATTCTTCATTCCGCTGGTTACCTACATTTGCACAAAAACAATATACCCTTTTTGCCCACTTTCAATGGGTTCCAGGTATAATAAAAAAATAATAAACAATACAATATAAACTTAGTTCTCAAATTTTTTTTCACCACATTTGACTGTCATCGGCTTTCTTTTTAAACACTGAAAAGCAATGCTGGGGCGCTATTGCGGCAAAAAAATGTCAACTGCAACTGTCAACTATGCGTATAGTTCGAACGCTAGAGGGCTCTAATCGGACTGAAAGCACTAAAGTTATGCAAGAATTCATTAACCATAGTAAGGTGTTAAGAGGAGAAGAAATATATCCGCTGTACAAAATGCACAGATTACGGCTGCGTGCTTGGTTGTGTGTGTGTAAAAACAGGCGCTATTTAAGTTGCAAACATCCAATACACTATTCTGCCGTCAGACCCTTGGCAGTATGTATATGGTGCACCTGGCGTCGCCCTAACGTGATCCTGGCGAAGTTAAGTGTTTCTTTAGCTTAATAACAGAAATATTTTAGTTTCTGGTTGCTGCCTGGACGATACACGCTTACACAAAAACACATTTAAATGCTTCCTGCGATGTGTTAAAGCTGTACAAGGACGGGCTTTTGGCTTATGCCATCAGCTTGTGAAAAAACGTCCTCCTCTGCCTGTAAATAACTCGCAGCTGGTGTCGGCATCATGGTCGTCGTTCGCTCTGGAACGCCCTCTATGCCGAAGCTCGGAAAGACGGAAAAGTTGCTGGTCGTGCGGCCAGAGGCAACGTGTTCTTTTGATTACACGCCGTGGGGTCCTTCCATTGTTCTGCTACACTACCCACACCCCTCTCGAACAGTCTTGCCCACAATGTAGGTGTAAATGCAGGTGAGCATGAAGGATGAAATATTAACGCGTCGCCTTCCAAGTCCCTGGACAACGTTCGGCGACCAGCGTCCTGCGTCTTGCACTCAATTTCAAAATGCAATTTTAACTAAGAGCGTACATCCGCCAAGCAACGAACTGAACAAGTCAGCAAGCCAGTCCCAAGTGAGGTGCAACAAAAAACATAGATAAAAGTACATAAGCAAGTAAGAACGTACGACTAAAAAATACACTCTACCAAGTTTCGCAACATACATTCGTAATTATTTATAACAAAAGTTTGCCCTAAGCTATTGAAAGAGCACAGCATAATCGATAAAAAAAAATAAAAGATAAAAAAAATATAAACCTGAAACTAGGAAAACTAGCTTCCTTTAAGGATGAAAACAAATGCTAAGACGAGACTTCGAAAATTATACTTACAAGTTGCAGAAATCGAGATCAACGTTTTATAAAAAAAACATTCAATTTGGTCATATTTACTTGACAACGGCAGAATGAGCCTATGTTTTTTATATGACTGACCGTCGAGACGATCCTAGCTGTAGGCGGGATGCAAACATTTTTTCATTTTAGTTTTCAAATTATTCGAAATATGTTACAATACAAAACAAGTAAGATGTACTAGTCGGGAGCTCCAAACTAGGGGATACCCTGAACCCTCTTATCTTATATACACAAAATGCAGCTCGCGCTACGCGCTCGTTTGCTTTAGTAGTAATAAGAATAAATTAAAAAAAAAAAAAGTTCCCTTGGCAGGGTTTGAACTCGTAACTGACCGCAATTCTTGCTGCCGACTCTACTCAACAGCCACACCAGCCAAAAAAGAAAACAAAACATTTTCCTCGGCAGAGTTTGAACTTGTAGCTGACCGCGCTACTTTCTGACACCTTTACTCAACAGCCACACCATTAATCGAGTTATAATGAGAAAAAAATCGAATTAAAATAGCAGCACAGAAAACAATACCATCGCAATTGCAATGCTGTTGATAGAATTCAAAGAAGACGCGCCTGAATGTGTGTGTGTACATGTAAACAGAAATTCGTGGAATAAGAGCTTGCTGCTACACGTGTTTGCAGGCCACAACACATTTTCTTTCGTGTTTCTTAACAGATCTTGATGAAATTTTCAGTGGTATATCTCATTGTACAATAAAATATTCGTGACTTCTGAAAATGACAATTGCATTTAAATTGTGGCTAAATTAGCTAGGTAATACAAGTTGGCTTACTAACATGATTTATAGCTTTTAGGTGGTAGCGGGGAGGTGGCGATAGGTATAAAATGAAAAATACTTGATACATATATATACTATTCTAGAAGCTACATGAAAAGTTTGGTAACTCTAGCTCATATTATTTACCAAAATTGCTCAAAACAGGATTTCGATATCAATTTTTATCGATTACTTGGAAACGGGGCAATTTATCGATTATCAGAAACAAAGTCGATTTGCGCGGGGACTAGGAGGACCTACAGCTAAAATTTCAAGTCTCTAGCTCTTATAGGTTCTGAGATCCTTGCGTTCATACATACGGACAAACGGACGGACGGACGGACGGACAGACAGACGGACGGACGGACAGACGGACGGACGGACAGACAGACGGATCGCTGATGGCTAAATCGACTCGCCTGCTGATGCTGATCCAAATTATATATATATACTTTATGGGGTCGGAGATGCTTCCTTCTGCCTGCTACATACATTTGCACAAATACATTATACCCTTTTTACCCAATTTTAATGGGTTCAGGGTATAAATATATCATATGTATAACTTTAATGTTAAGTGTCTAGACACCGTCTGTATGAACTCGTGGATCTCAGAACCTACAACAGCTTAAATATATTTTCTTATACCATATTCAGCATGTATTTATCATCCATATGTGGTAAATATCATTTAGAGAATATCACTATACTTAAGTTATAATATCTATATGCCGACTTCGAGAAATTACTTTTTAAGCAGAACTTACAATTTATGAGAGCTACACCAACCTTGGGACGTAATACAAAGTCTATGCACGCTTAAAATATTTTAGTTTTTGGATTCCTCGCCCAAAGATTTATCGAGATAGTAGAGATTTCTTTCTCTTGCGGTTTTATATATCTGCGAGAAGAGGGAAACTCGTAAATACCGAGTTTGATAAAAATATATCTGCGAATGATTTTGAAGCTGATCAGATGGTAAACACAAAACTTGCATACAACAGTTTACCACAGTTGCGAATATAATTAACCAAAATTGCTGAACATTAAGTTCGAATGTAGGGCTTTGAAAGTAAATTTAAGGTCGATGGCATGAAACTTAAACTTTCCCCCAAAAAATCTTTGATAAGCATTTTCCATCCAGGAGGCCTACATTTTGCGAAAAGTCAAAAACACTCCTCCAACTTTTATACAAACATGTTCTCGATTCATACTTGCCGGTGGAGTAATACATAAGGTACGGTTTGGGCTATGCATTTATCACCAATAAAACAGCTAAATATATAGAGATACTTCAGTCCGTTCTTATTGTTCTTCAGTTATCCATAATAAAACAAGTCTCAAAATAGATATGTTGGAAATGGGTCGAGATTTCTACAATATATTATGAACTCGCAAACAATTTTTAAATTGTACTTTTCGACATCGATGCGTTATACAGACGGGGGGCGGTCATGGGTAAATTGAATGAGCTAGTTGTCCTAATCAGGAATATACATATATCCTTTATGCGGCCGGACAAAACCGTTATTTATTTTGAACCCTTAACCCATTAAAAATGAGTAAAATGGGTTTAATGTTTTGCGTAGATCCCGACCTATAAAGTATATATTATGAGTCAGCAACGAGTCGTTCTAGCTATGTCCGTCTGTCTTTCTGTATGTCCGTCGATCTCAGAGCCTATAAAAGCTAGAGTCGCTAAGTTAGGGGGACCTATCTCCTCCTCCGCGCAGAACAAGTTTTTTTCTCGATAACTTGCCATGTTTTCAAGCAATCGATCAAAAGCGATATCAAAATTCTGCTTTGTGAAAATATCTCATAGGTTTAAAGAGCTACATACATCACATATAATTTCACATTTGACATGACGCTTCCAGAATAGTATATACAAATCAAAAACCTTTCATTTTATAGCTAATGTAAGAAACAGCGAAGTTATTAAGGAAAATATGTGGTTGTTGGCAAGCCACTTGGCAAATAGCACAAAGCGTACAAATTTCTTCATACATGGGCACACATACACACATTAACGTTTCTTTTTCTTATTTCTATAAATAGAATTGCATTATAGGTCTCTTGTATACTGTGTTGTGTATACTCCTATTTTAGTTCAGTTTTTGTTCATCAAAAACAAATTCTAGGTGTGGCTGTAGGATATGAAGTGATGCCAAGCAGTTCGGTCCGTTAAAAGTGGTTGAAAGCTTGACACCGGTGAGAGGGGTCTATTTTTTGGAATTTACTTTCGGTAATGCTTGTATATTCCTTTCCCCATTAAATAGGTTAAATAAAGGTGAAAAGCATGCGATCGCGACAAATACATTATACCCTTTTTACCCATTTTCAATGGGTTTAGGGTATAAAAATTTTAAAAGCATCTGGGTTTGGTAGAAGAAGGTTTAGGGTATTTCCTAGTCGGGCGTTTCTGACAAGTACACTATTACAGGTTTCTCGAACATGTTGCCAAAACGTGGAGAAAATCTGCACTTAGCAGAGAAGGTTGCATGAAATGTCAATTCCACATTGGCATGCTTTTGTCTCTTCGGCTCTCACTTATTTAGCCGAAGTTGAGGGCATAAAGAACAAGTAAGAGGTTCTTGTCGGAAGCTCCCGACTCGGGGATGCCCTAAACCCTCTTCTTCCAAAAATACTTGATACATATATATACTATTCTAGAAGCTAAATGTCAATTTTGGTGACTCTAGCTCATATTATTTGCCGAAATTGCTCAAATAAGAGGATTTCGATAACGATTTTAATCGATTACTTGGAAACGGGGCAAGTTATCGAATATCGGAAACAAACTCGATCTGCGCGGGGACTAGGAGGACCTACAGCTAAAGTTTCAAGTCTCTAAATCTTAAAGGTTCTGAGAACCTTGCGTTCATACATACGGACAGACAGACAGACGGCTAGATCGACTCGGCTGTTGATGCTGATCAAGAATATATATACTTTATGGGGTCGGAGATGCTTCCTTCCGCCTGTTACATACATTTGCACAAATACATTTTACCATTTTTAACCATTTTGAATGGGTTCAGGGTATAAAAAGTTAATATGTACATAAATAAAGTTTATAACTATTAAAAATTTATTAAAAACTAAATTTTTTTGTAATTTATTTGGCATCAGACTTTTCTAATCGCACCACTCTTTCTTGCGCGTATTGGAAACATTTTTGTGTTACGCGGTCGAAACCGTTCGAAATCTTCCAGCGCAAACTTCTGTGTAAAAGCATACATATGTATGTATGTAGACAATAACAAAATAATATTAATTTGCCCATTAACAGGTTATAAAAGTAATGCTTACTTCGTATTGCCAATGTGGTTCGAAGGCCTCTAAAACACATTTAAATTCTCCGTCCCACGCTAGGAGCATTGTCTTGCAACATCATCCGTTATTATCTGGCGCCAGGAGCTCCTAATGATTTTGTTGTACATCTTTTCAGCACTTTCGGGGCAATAGGGAATAGATTAGTTATTAATAAACACTTGTTAATTACTTACCTCTCTTCAGAAATCAAATATTCACTGTTCACTTAACTACGTGTCTGCTCGCTTCGGCGGAGAATAGAAAAGAGAACAAAGGAATTTTTCAACCCCAAAAAAACATATTTTTCGGGCTGAGTAGGAAACAACAAAAACAATACAGCATCCGAATGCCGAGTCATTTTTACTCTCTCTCTCTCTCTCTCTCTCTCTCTCTCTCTCTCTTTCTCTTGACGATGTTGCACTCTCCGATCACGATTAATATTTGAAACAAAAACAACACACTATTCTCTCTACTGTTCACGCATTTTTATCGCAAAAGTATCATACTCGTTTTCTGCTCACATAGGAACTCATTTGTGAGCATTTTGCGAGACTCTCGCTAAAGGCTCGCGTGTTGGTCCGCTGGGGACCTATGCATGCATAATTCACACATACAAACATAGGAGCTTGCACGCCAATGGCTGAGACAAGAACTTCTCTCGAGCATACACTGTCCAAAAACAAAAGTGAAATCAATCTATGTGTGCTATTTTCCAAACAAAGTTATTGCACAAGATGCTCTTTATAAAAAAATTATTTTATTCTTAAATTCACCTGTAAAATTTATCGTTAGTATCTAGGGTAATGGTTAATTTAAATAGAGCATGAATTTCATGGATAAACCAAAAGTACTATGCGTCGATCGTAAGTTGAAAACTTTTTCGCTCAATGTATTTCCAAAACGAAGTCTCGGAATATTGCCTTCCAATCACACACAATTAAATAATAACACTTATGTTTATTTTATGTTCGTTTTGATATTTATTATTTGGATTACAGAGCGCGTCAACTTGTTTGTTCAGAGGCTGCACGAAGAGTGAGACTAAATGCTTTAAGCAATTCAGTATCAAGACTAAAGTCTTTAAAATAACAAAAGCCTACTTGCTCACTGTAACTTTTCTATGATTGAGTGTTTGTGTGCATTTCAGTGTTGATAATTATTATTAACAACACAGTGTTGTGAAACCAGATTTGACTTTTTATTTTAACACTCAATATTCGAACACACATCCTCAAAAGATACATTGACCTTTTTTTTTAATTATATTTGTTAATGTTGCAATACAGTTTCTTCTAGAACAAGTTGCGCCTTCTGGGAAAAATATTAATGATCCACATTTGTCTAGAAATAGTTTCTTTTTCAAAATTAGTTCTAGGATTAAGGGAAATCCAGGAAAAACCTTAATCGGATCATGGCTTAATAATAATTATACGAAATTAAAACAAATTTATTTTATTGAAAAAAAATTAGTTTGTGACCCATTTCGTTTCTGAGGGTCACAAATCTGGCAGCAGGCAACAGCTTTGTCAGGATATCGGCCATTTGGTGCTCTGTAGAAATATACTCAAGAGTGATTAGTTTATTTTCTTGAGAAATGGCACTTTATATCAATGTGTTTTGATCTCTTGTGGCATGTGGAATTATTCGCTATGCTAATGAAAACTTTATTAGTCTAGTATTTTTATTGTCCCACTTAATTAAAATTATAAACTATATATCAACGATTTTAGCTATAGAGCTTTTCTAGCTGCTTTAAACGATATATATATACATATTCCGTTTCAGTAGAAGAAGCAGCCACTGAGTTCTAGTTATGGTTTCTTTACGTATTAACACCTTTACCCTTTATATATGTACCTTAATACTCTTTTAAGACATTGCCATAACTCTTGATTACTTTTTCTTGTATATCTGCTCAATATATTTCTGCATGGCGCCCTACATTCAACATCAGAATTCAAAGCAATATAATTGAGCTTACTTGGTGTACTAACTGAATTACATTCTTCCATGTTAAAATTCTTTAGAATGTTACTTATTTATACTGACTGACTATCATGTCTTTCTACTTTTATTCCTATGAAATGTCTCATTTCACACATGTATGTCATCCCAAAATTACTCATTTGGTATGAATGAATCTATTCTCAGTTGCAATAACCAAATCATCTACGTACAAAAGGCACGTAAATATTTTTCATTATATCCCCTTTATCAAGAAGATAGATGCATCGATCTACAGCTAAATTTACAAAGCTCATTCCTTTTAAAGCTTTTTCGAAAACCTCAAATCCATAAATTGACTTATTTAACTTGCAGACTTTTATAAACTTTCAGGAATACTCAGATTTCCTCTTTCAAAATACCATTTAGGAATGCAGTTTTACATATATACCCTTTAAATTAAATTGGTTTGAAATTGATAGAATAAATCTTAAGCTAGATTTTCTTGCAACTGGAGCAAATGTCTCAACGTAGTCTATAAGATACTCCTGTGTGAATCCGCGAGCTACTAGTCTGGCTTTATATTTAATAGTAAAAACCAACTTCCAATCAACTATGGTTTTACCCGAAGGATGCTCTAACAAATTCCATGTTTTATTAAAATTAATAAGAATCTAGTTCTTCTTTAATAGTTTCGTCCCACTTAGCACGGTCACTTCTATTCTTAATTTCAATATATATAACTGGAATACTATAACAAAAATGTGCGCATTCACTAAGCAACTGTTTAAAAGATCTATATGAAGCCTGTAACCTTTCAGATTCAGGCAATTTTTCACCAACCCATTCAGTTGACTGGCATTTTCACTAGGCTGTTTATCTGATATTTTACTATCAGATTTCCTCTTCCGTACTCTCATTCCGGAAATATGACTTTTTCATTCGAATCTATGTTCGAAATCCATTGTAGACTATCCAGACTATCAATCCGAATATTTCCTACCCGTTCCATACTCTCATTCTGGAACTTCGAGTCATTCACTACATTCCTAGATTTTTCGTTGTTGTACCACTAGTTTGTTTCTGATATTTTACTATCAGCTTTTCTCTTCCGTACTCTCATTCCGGAAATATGACTCTTTCATTCGAATCTATGTTCGAAATCCATTGTAGACTATCCAGAATATTATTCTGGATATTTCCTACTTGTTACATACTCTCATTCTGGAACTTTGAGTTATTCACTATAGTCCTAGATTTTTCGTCAACAATAACATTTCTTGCTATCAAAAACTTTAGTACCCATATTTCACAACTTATATACATTTGATTCAAATGGAGTTTTCTTATCCCGGAAGGCCCTACTTGGAGTTCTATTAATTAAATATGTTGCTGTTAAAACAGTTTCACTCGAAAAACATTTACACAATTTTGCCGAACTAGTCATTGCGTTCGGATACTCCATTTAAATGTGGTGTATGGGCAACTGTTAAATAGTAGCCCACGCCTTTTTTACCATGTCATTAGACAAATATTCTCTTCCATTATCAATGTAGAGATTTACAGCCTTTACAACAAGCGTCATATATCTCATTATTCAGTGCACATCTACTAAGAATTCTATATCTTTAAACATAATATTTCTCTCATGCCACAAGCGATAATTTTAATTTATTTTTCAGTTGCAAATGTTTTATAACAACACTAGTTGCACATATACTTTCCTTAACGCCTTGTCCGCTTTACGGCTCCAGAATCCAATATGAATTAGACATACCTTTTATCTTTATAAAATATACCCTGCCTCAACATAAATGCAAAACCTCCACTCGGTTGTATAGTTGCTACTTGCGCTTGATTATTTTCTTCGTTGTTTTGCAAACTTCTTTTAAAATGAAAACAATCCTTTTTAAAGTGTCCCTTTCATTTTATACCTATCGCCTCTTGGAAGAAGAGAGTTTAGGGTATTCCCTAGTCGGGAGCTCCCGACTAGAACCTCTTACTTGTTTTTTTTTTTCTTCTATTTTGCTCTCACTTGCCAATTCATTTTTTTTCAGTGTTTTATTTTAATTTTTTTATATTTATTTATTTAATTGTGCACGATTGTCTTTAATTTGTTATGCGATGTCTGGGCCCATAACTTATTGGAATATTGCCTTCCAAAGACACACAATTAAATAATAACACATTGTTTAATTTTATGTTCGTTTTGATATTTATTATTTGGATTACTGAGCGCGTCAACTTGTTTGTTCAGAGGCTGCACGAAGAGTGAGACTAAATGCTTTAAGCAATTCAGTATCAAGACTAAAGTCTTTAAAATAACAAAAGCCTACTTGCTCACTGTAACTTTTCCATGATTGAGTGTTTGTGTGCATTTCAGTGCTGTTATATTATTATTTACAACACAGTGTTGTGAAACCAGATTTTACTTATTATTTCAACACTCAATATTCCAACACGAACTGTCGCAAAGCAGTGCTGAAGGCAGGCTGGCGACTAACTTCGTTGCTCGTGTCAGCATCAGCAAGCCGCGTCTTCGACATTCGTTCGCCTGAACGCACAGCCGTCGGCAGGCATGTCGTGCGAAGCCTCAAAGGCCAGATGAAAGGCCAGGCCAGATACATATGTATTTTGAGTCGTATTCAAAGGTATGGGCATTACTCATCTTAGTGTTTATTTAGACTTTGGTTCAGAATAATAATACAAATAAGTTTAAATTGTTTTATTTAAGCACTTAGCAGTGTGGGAGCTAACATTTTGTATATAAATATAATTTCCCCTCGCGACACTGTTCGCGAGCTCTTTGGTTAGACCGCTTTAATTTTCGCAGCGCATCTAGGCAATGCACGGCCCAGCGAACCATATTTCCCGGACAACCGTTTAAGTATTTTATATATATAGAAGAAGTTGCCCGATGTCAAATGAGAAATGTTGAAAATACAAGTGGTACCGAAACTGTTTCTGTGATTCTCGCCAACTTCTGGCATATCCAAAGCTGCTCAAAATGCCAAATTGCATTTACAGGGCACATTTATATGGCTATGTTGTTGTTGATGTTTATCCTACAAACTTTGACAACTATTTTTATACCCTGAACCCATCGAAAATGTGTAAAGAGGTATTATGTATTTGTGCAAATGTATGTAACAGGCAGAAGGAAGCATCTCCGACCCCATAAAGTATATATATTCTTGATCTGCATCAATAGCCGAGTCGATCTAGCCATGTTCGTCTGTCTGTCCGTCCGTCCGTCCGTCTTTCCATCTGTCCGTACGTATGAACGCAAGGATCTCAGAACCTATAAGAGCTAGAGACTTGAATAGCTGTAGGTCCTCCTAGTCCCCGCGCAGATCGAGTTTGTTTCCGATAGTCGATAATTTGCTCCGTTTCCAAGTAATCGATAAAAATCGTTATCGAAATCCTCTTATTTGAGCAATTTCGGCAAATAATATGAGCAAGAGTTACCAAACTTGACATGTAGCTTCTAGAATAGTAAATATACATATGTATCAAGTATTTTTCACTTTATGCCTATCGCCTGTCGGAAGAAGAGGGTTCAGGGTATCCCCTAGCCGGTAGCTCACGACTAGAACCTCTTACTTGTTATACCCTGAACCCATTGAAAATGGGTAATAAGGGAATAATGTATTTGTGCAAACTTGAAATGTAGCTTCTAGAATAGTATATATATATCAAGTATCTTTCATTTTATAGCTATCGCCACATCCCCGCTACCGCCAAAAAGTCTATAAATCATGTTAGTAAGCCAACGTGTATTGCCTATCTAATTAAGCCACAATTTAAATGCAGTTGTCATTTAGAGAATACACGAGTATTTTATAGTACAATAAGATCCTACTTCTGAAAATTTCATCAGATCGGTTAAGAAACACGGAAGAAAATGTGTTTTGGCCTGCAAACACGTGCAGCAGCTAGCGCAAATTCCAAGAATTTCTGTATACATGTACACACACACATTCATGCGCGTCATCTTTGAATTCTATCAAGGGCATTGCAATTGCGATTGTATTGTTTTCTGTGCTGCTATTTTAGTTCGCTTTTTTCTCATTAAGAGTTAATTATTGGTGTGGCTATTGAGTAGAGGCGGCGGAAAGTTACGAGTTCAAGCCCTGCCGAGTAAACTATTTTTTTCTTTTTTGGCTGGTGTGGCTTTTTAGTAGAGGCGGCAGCAAGTAATGCGGCCAGTTACGAGTTCGAACCCAGCCAAGGTAACTTTTTTTGTTTTAATTAATTTTTTATTAGTACTTAAGCAAACGAGCGCGTAGCGCGAGCTGAAGTTGATGTCGGAATGAGAGGTTCAGGGTATCGCATAGTCGGGAGCTCCCGAATAATGAGTGCTCAAATTTAAACGTATAAGCGAAGTATATGCATGTATTTACACATATTTTTATAGATTTAGTAAAATATCCGACTCGAGTACATTCTAGAGATACCGAAAATATATAAATATATATTATATATAATCATATTTGTCTCTAATTAATTTAGTTTTCAAAAAGATCTCTCCAAAAATGCTTTAAGGCTATCAGAAGAAAGACAAAAAGAGCTTTATACTTGACTACACCTACGTAGTGTGCATTTGTCTCTATATATAAAACTGTTTGTCCTGACTGACTGACTGACTGACTGATTGGTGATCAACGCACAGCCCAAACCGTAAGAGCTAGGAAGCTGAAATTTTTCAAAGATCTTTGTTCAAATTCATTTAAGGGGTGTTTCACACTTTTTGAAAAATCCATTCCTCCTTGGTGGAAATGGAGGTCAAAGATTTGGTGGGTGACGTTTCGCACTCAAATTCATTTCCAGAGATCTATTAGAAAAATCATTTGAGACGTGTTTCACACTTTTCGCAGAATTCAAACTTCTTCGTGGGGAATGCGTTTTAAAGATTTTTTGTGCGAAGTTTTAAGTTGTGTCCGATTTGCTTCAAACTTATTTTCAAAGCTCTCAATAAGAACTTAATGAATACGTATTTCGACGATTTGGAAAATTCCACCCGCAACAGTGGTAAATTGGCGGAAAACGGTTGTATGAAAGTTTTTTGTTTACCATCCGATCGGCCCCAAACTAATTTTCAAAGATCTATATTCAAATTCATTTGAGGGGTGTTTCACACTTTTTGAAAAATCCATCCCTCCTTGGTGCAAATGGGGTCGAAGATTTGGTGGATGACGTTTTGTGTTCAAATTTATTTCCAAAGATCTATAAGAAAAATCATTAGAGACGTGTTTCACATTTCTCCCAAAATCTAAACTCCTTCGGTGGAAAATGCATTTTTAAGATTTTTTTGGTGAATTTTAAGAGTTTTCCGATTTGCATAAAAGTTGTTTGATTCCCGTCCGACCAGTTTTAAAATCATTTTCAAAGTTTTTTGGATTTTATAACATACGTGACACGGGCAAGGCCGGGTTATACCCGCTAGTATATTTATATTCTGCTTCTCATATCTTACAGTGGACTTTGCGTTGATCATCAATTAGGCCGTCAGGACAAAACGTATACAAATACGGATATAGCGAATGTTTGTTGTGGAAGTGTATCTTCTTATGTACCTCTTATGTATCTTCTAATGGGGCAGTCGAAAAAAGAGCAGTCTTACTTGTTTAAAAATTGCTTTTCGGGTGAATCGAATTAAACCCGAAATAAAACACCAGAGATATGAAAACCAATTGAATGAAATTCCTGTGGCACCTCCGTATTTATATCTTTTTGTTCAGGTTTCTACAGTTTGATATCTTACGTTGCAAATTTGGCTAAACTTCTCGGAGACTTTTTCGCTTTGCCTTTGGCAATTTCTTACTGCTGTCGCTGCACACAATTTATATGCATGGTTTGGCTTTGATGCTCCGCCTAAGCCCCGCAGTGTGCTCTGGATTTTTAATGACACTGAAATATTGTGTTGCAACTTTTGCTTTATTATCGAGCCCATAGCTACTGGCCGTTTGCCGCCCTGGATAGCTGCCCTGGGCATAGCTTATCCTCACTCCCACCATTTCTTCCTGTTTTCTTACTTCCACCTGCGATGATTGCAGAGTGCTCTCTTTTACTGTGTCCCGTTCTCTACTTGAAGCGATTAAGTTTCCGCCCAAACAAAGACCTGAGAGCAGCATTCAATTTCAAGCGTATACAATTTAGTTAATAACTTTTAAGCAAAGCGCATCATAAACTCTTCTCTGGCAGCGCTTTTGTTTTAACAAATGGGCGGCAATAAACTAAACGCAGCAGATAACGACTGGTGCGACTAGGGCGAGATATCCCAAGCTGCCGGTCCTTCTGCATTTTTGTGGCGCCAAACGTGGTTATCCAACTGCAGAGGCTAACAGTGAGGCTGGGACCAAGGCTCAACGTGTAGCTGGCGTCGTTCTTATGGCATGTGTGTGTCTCTTGAGCTGTGTCCAATGAGGACTATGGGCTCGTATTCTATATGTGTGCGTTTTTGTGTTGGCGAAATGCTTTTGCTAACGCTAAGATGCTTTTAACCAGGCAACGAGCAGAGAGGACAACAAAATGCTGCAACAACTTAAGCTAAGCGATGACAGTGGCACAGGACTGGCCGAGAATGGACGGCACCAGCGACGGAAAAGTATAAGCACAAAAACGGAAACAATGCGGAAAATTGTAAGGCACTTAAATTGGCTGAAAAGACTCACCAGCAACCGAGTAAGTTGATGTTAATGCTGCTGCCCATAAAAGTGAGCAACAAACTTCATTGTTTACGTCTAGCCTGATGAAAACGTGTATGTGTATTTTTTCTATACGTTGAACGATGGTTCAGGGGTGCTGGATGTTTGCCAAAACCAAAAACACAAATAAGATTGCTTTACTCGGGATTGCCCGACGCTAACGCACACGCCGGGGCAAACTATCGATGATTTGAAACAAACATAGAATTACCTATCATCCTCTTTTTACCCATTTCCCATGGGTCAAGGGAATTTTTAAGAAAAGAGCATCGTATAAATACGCATTTAGTTGATGTATTTGAAAATGCACACTTATGTATGTATATTAACCAATACATATGTATATGCCTACTCATGCAGCCATAAATACACATAAACACGTACCAGAGAAAGCTCGCTTGTTAAGGCTCAAGCCTAAGCATTAACGTTTTCTACGTTTTGTAAATATTCAGCATATAAATATATGTACCTGCAATGTACGAAAAAGAAGAAAATAAAAAAAATAATTTATTATTTGCGTATCTTGTTCAAGGTCGTTTTGGTCGGGAATACGTGAAACATATCGATTGTTAACAGGTTCACTTTAAGCCCAAAATACACATTTGGGCTGTGTCGTGTTTGGAGAGATCGACGAACTGCGACTTTAGTACCATCAAACACTATAAAGATATGCAATATTGATGCAAAATTTGGAATCGACTATATTTAATGTAAGTTTCGGGAAATAGAGAAATAGAGTATTCAGGTTTGGGGCATTGCATCTCGGACAAATCGAAGACGGATTCAGACACTCTAAAACTTGGCCTTGCGCCGAATTACGGGTGCTGACTGGTACGTCAGAAATTCTACCTTGCACAGAGACCTCAAAATGGAGACCATAGACAGCCAAGTCGGAGCATTCGCCAACCGGTACAGCGAACGCTTGCAGCGACACTGCAGCAAGAGACCTCGCTGGGAGGTGTGTAGTCAGGAGGCTCAAGGGAAGATCGTTCAAGGACCTCCTCCAACCACGACATAGGAGACGCCCCAGAGTCCCCCGACTACCTACGTGACGATGCAGCCTTACTCAAAAAGCCGCCTTTGACGTTTGTCCACGATAAAGCCTGAGGACCCAACCAGGCTTGGCGTAATATCACCTAAGCCAACTGTGTTGTAATAAAAATGTATGCTATTTTTGATTCAATACAATAAACTAACAAAAGAAAAAAAAAAAAAAAGGAAATAGAGCAATTTGGCAAAGAATCTTCAGGTCTATCAGATGGTGGATGAGAGGTGGTGCGAGGAATTTTTTGTACTTTAAACCCATTGGAAATGGTTACAATGGTTTTGTGCAAATGTATGTAACAAAATGTATGTAGCCGAATCGATCTAGCTACATACATATGTACGCCTGCCTGACCGCCTGTCCGTATATATGAACGCGTCGATCTCAATACCCATTCGAGCTAGAGACGGACAATTTTGATGTATGTAGGTCCCCCTAGTGCCAATGCCCACTACCAGTTTGTAAGTTTCCCCATTTCCAGGAAATCGATCAGAATCGATGAATAAATCTGTTCACTTTTTTAGCATATCTTTTATATTGTAAGAACTATAGATTAGAGATTGAGCTTTTATTTTTGCGAAAACTTGAGCAAGCAGGCGCGTTTTGATGAAAGGTTCAGGATAGAGACGTCCATATATACATTTAGGGGCTCTCAATTTCACCAAATTGTTAGAAAAGGCTTATCAATTTTCACTAAAACCAATATTACGTATGTTAACGCGAACTCGGATGTCCCTTGTCCAAGTTGAAGCTCCCAAAACAAAATTGACGAAGTGGCCAAAAAATAAAATCAGAGGTTGTGTTTTTTGTGTGACAGGCAACAATTTTAATTATCGGAGTATTCCAGCATATTGCCGGTTAGGCATGCTAATCTCTATATAGAGAACTGTTTGTCCTGACTGACTGACTGACTTATTGACTGACTGATTGGTGATCAACATACAGCCCATACCGTAAGAGCTAGGAAGCCGAAATTTGTAGTATAGTTACATTAGGTGATGAAGGTGCACGTTAAGAAGGGGTTTCGGGAAATTCCACCCGCAAGTGTCGAAAATTGCGAAAAATGTTTGTATGAAACTTACCATCCGATCGGCCTTAAACTCAATTTCGAAGATTTTTGTTCATATTCATTTGAGAGTGTTTCACACTTTTCGAAAAATCCATTCCTCCTAGGGGAAAATGGGGGTCAAAGATTTGGTGGGTGACGTTTTGGGCTCAAATTCATATCCAAGGACCTATATGAAAAATCATTTGAGACGTGTCTCACGCGTTTCGCAGAATCCAAGCTTCCTCGGTGGAAAGTGCGATTCAAAGATTTTTTTGATAAAATTTAAAGTTATATCCGATTTGCTTCAAACTTATTTTCAAAGCTCTACACAAGGACTTAATGTATATGTGTTTTAACGATATGGGAAATTCCACCCACAACAGTGGTATTAGCGAAAAACGTTTGCATGAAAGTTATTCGTTTACCGTCCGATCTGTTTCAAAATAATTTTCAAAGCTTTTTGAAAAAATTTATTTTATACGTGATACCTGCAAGGCCCGGCTATTCCCGCTTTTTTAATATATATATACACTGAACCTATTGAAAGTAAGTAGAAAGTATAATAGTTTTGTCCAAATGTATGTAACAGGCAAAGAAAGCATTTCCGACCTCAAAAAGTATAGTTTAGTCGATCTACTTTGCCCCGTTTCCCAGCAATTTATGTCGAAATCCTATTTTCTGTGTAAGTCTCTTGCGTTTGAAAGCTTGAATCCCGAAAATTTCCTTCTTGTATATTATATACAAATCAAAGTTCTTTAATTTTTTGGATACCACTCACCTATTCCATAAAATCAATCCAAATTAAACCACACAACAATTTTAAGTCACTTTAAGATTTGGTATTTTCTTTGAAAAAAAACTCGTGATCTAGCACTTATAAGCTCTGAGATCGACCCGTTCATACATACGGATTGACAGACAGAAGGCTAGATCGACTGGGCTGACCATGAATATATGCGCTTTATTGGGTCAGAGATACTTTCTTCTTCCTGTTATATACAATTGCACCTTTATACCTATTTTCAATGGGTTGAGAGTATATAAATTGGAATCAAATTGTTTTTAACTTTCCTGTTCCAGAAACATCGACTTTTAATATTGCCAGTAGTGTGCTTTGATAGTTATAAAATAACATATTAAGATTTACATGCATAATTGTGTCCTTGTGTCCGTTCATTAATTGAAATGAGTATATAAGTTTTATGCAATGGCTGACCGTCAGTATATATGAGCATAATTTTGTTGGCGCTATTGATGCCATATACATTTTCGCATGGATACCCTCGATCGATAAAGAAAAATATTTTCGGCTTGAATAGGATTCAATTGACTTAAACGAATATTGGGACCCAAACCAGCGAGCGAACTACAAATGTATGTAAGTATGCAGGTAAAGGATTCGTTGATTTAATAAAACTTGAACTTAATCCTTGTATTGAACTTCGATGTACAACTCTATCGAATGTTTTGGATCGGCTCTCCAAAGAATATACTCAGGTTGCGTTTGGGAAAACGTACATATAACTTGATTTTTGCAATGTAGTCGATTACTGGAGCTCAGTCAATATTTTTCACAATTATCATGCGTTAAATCAGCTGTAAGACTATGAAGTATGATCTACTATGAACTTAATTCGAATTAAATTTATTCCTAACAAATTTATCACTGCGATAGGACTTAGAAGCGCTTCTTGCTGCCAAAAAGAACCACGCTGCGATTTGAATAAATAAGTAAAATGGAATAACCCATACATAAAAGCTGCATTGTTGACAATTTACAAAAGCCCAGACGCTTTGTGAAGTACTATCCTCATATAGAGCACTGCTTGCACCGAACATATCCATTGTGCGCAATGTTCCATCATATAATTAATTTAGCTGCAAGTGCTCATAATGAATCGCATTCAGAATAAGAGCAGAACTATATTATATATATTTATAATGTACATATTTTATATTTATATTTTTATTTTTAATTTTTGATTTTAAGACAATTAAAAATAAACTCCAAATGTTTAGATGTGGAAGTCGAATAGGAGAGGGCTATTAGTGCCTATACATCTTTATCTTCAACTAGAAAACAAAAATATTAATGAAAAATAAGAATTTAAAGATACAATTTCAACATTTTGAAGTGCTAAAGAGTTCCTAAAAGCAGAATATCAGAATATTATTTGGAAATTAAAGTCGAAGGACTAGAAGCAAGGGAAACATCTATTTAATAGTAGATGATAATATAATATGTACATATATTTTTCCAACCCATTGCTTCATGTAAGTAGCAAGCCTTTCGATACATTCGAATGTAGTATGTGTCTGTGTAAGGCACCGCTTCTTAGCTATATGTTTATTAAAAATTCATTTTTATTTTATGTATTTTTTACGAGGTCTAACGGAAAGAACTTCCTAAGCGTGAAATTAAATTTGAATTGCGCCCGCGTCAATATCATTTTCATAGTTTTTTTTTTTTTTTGTTTTGTTTTGCTTTGGGGCGGTTTTTCTATAAAAATACGGCTTGCCATGTAATAGCCAAACGTCCTAGCTCTCCCAACTATTTATTATCTTTTTTTTTTTTGCCAATTCTATTATCTTTTATTTGGCTGCACGCAAAGCAACGCGAAGCATAACAAAAGTGATGTCCACTGTGGATTTTTACTAGGCACTAAAATTATATTTTCATTGTTATCTTTATGCAGGCGTATGTGTGACATTACGTGCGTGAGTAAGCGGCCCATGTAAATTAAGTCGGCTCAACGGGAACAAAGTCGGAAAAAAGAATTTCATAGAGGAATATTCGTCCGAAAGTAGTTAGCGATGCCATACTACACGAGTGGCTGGAGCGTACTGAAAATCTTGGTGGTCGAACGAACGCTATACTTTGTGTTGAATTTGAAGTTTGTTGCGACTGCTGTGGTGAAATTCCACAATGTGCAGCCAGAGAGCACCTGGAAGAGAAAAACCAACAGGTGGTCGTTGGAAGCATTGGAAACATTCATGAGTGGATATGTGGTAGTTTGCTTAAGCTTGTCAAACAGTTGACAGTTGTCCGTTTTAATCTCTTGGACAAATTACCAATATGGAAAGGTATTGCGTTTTATATATGTACATACATATCTATATATAAAACTGTTTGTCCTGTATGACTATTTTGCTGACTGACTAAGTGATGGTAACCAACGCACAGCCCAAACAATTTGTTATGGAGGTGCTCGCTAAGTCGGGTGTCGGTAAATTCCACCCGAAAGTGTGGAAAAATCGGGAAAAACGTTTGTATGAAACTTTTTTATTTACCATTGTCACAAAATGTACTTATTTGTCAGGTTGGTTTTTCATACATTCTTTGATAATTTATTATTATAATTTATACTTATTATAATTTATACTTTAAAGTTGAAAAACTTTATATTTTCTTTCAACGAGTTCTTAAGAACGCGAATTTCCCTGCTCAAAATCACAAATCAGACTATCGATAATACCTTATTGCTAGTAATCAACATGTGTATTATACTCCAATCTTATACTTCTCTTCACCTGTTTTTGACAAAATCCTATTAAATTAAATTTGTGTATCACACTTTTCGGAATATCGATTTCTCCTTGGTATAAATGGGAGTCAAAGATTTGGTGGGTGACTTTTCAAATTCATTTCCAAAAGCTTTATAAAAAAGCATTTGACACTTTTCGCAAAATCCAAGCCTTCTCTGTGGAAAATGCGATTCAAAGATATTTTGGAAGAAGCTTTCAGTTTATTTCCGTTTATTTCCAAGTTATTTTTAAAGCCGTACATTAGAACTTAATGAATACGTGTTTCAGCGATTTGGACATTCCATCCGCCACTGAAAATTGTTCTATAAACGGTTTTTGTTGTTATCTAATAGTCTTCAAAATCAATTTCAAAGATCCCTAGAAATATTCATCTATTACGTGTTTCACACTTTTCGCAAAATTCGCCCGTCTTAGATCATAAATGCGGGTCAAGGTTATAAGAGTAAAGTTCCTTTCCAGGAAGCTTAAATGCTTGTAACGACAGCTTGGTGCTGGGCCCAGGGTGTCTCCTAGTCGGTCACCTCCGACTTAAGCAACCCTTGTTTCCATTTTTTCTGCGGTGTAAAAATGAATATACATGCATTTTTAATACGCAAAAATATTGAAAAGCACGAGGCCGATAAAATATTTTTACAAATACCTAAAGCCAACATTTTGCCAACTGCATATTACGTTATGCATATTGCATTTATATCCAAAAAACAAAGTGTGCGCCAAAAACGAATACACATCAACGGAGCCCACATGCAGATATGCGGCTTTGCACGGAATTAGTCTAGTCAGACTGCCGTTATCTTAACAGTATACTTTTTTTGTTTTTTAAATTAAATACTGCGCACCGAGCGTCATTGAAACGAATATAAATTATGTAAGCTCCAAACCATATCTATTTTTTATTGAATAGAAGAATATGAGATACGAATTTAATACAAACGAACCCCATTTTAAACCTTGCTATGTCACTTTACAGAATCTGTTGGCATTTTTGCATTAAATGCCATAAAAGTTGATCAGAAAATGTCACGCCTATTATTGGTGTAGTGTGGTTGTCATTTCCACCCACTTCCCATAGAAAATGGACAAAACGATAAAAACAATATTGCAATTGAGAAAATGCATTATTATTATTATTACATTGTTGTCGATATTATTCTTCATTTTCCTGTAGTCAATAAATATGAAAATTTGGTCTTGGTTTTCTTTCTTTTTTTAATCTTTTCAATTGTGGCCACATACATTCCAATCTTATTTTTGAATCCCGAAAAAGAGTTATTCAGAATCAAATGTTTTATAATCTAGAGGAAAAAAAAGGGGAGCAGTTGTTTTGGAGTTTGTATGTACTACATACGTACGATACAAGGTTACCAACAAGAGCAAGTAAAACTACGAAAAATTTTATCATTAAATATTTTATAACAGAACAGGCAGAATTGCATTTTTAACACCCTCTATCCGTTAGGCGGCGGATGGTGTCAATGTTTTATTCGGTATTGAACACATGGCTTACAGCCTAAAACTTATATTTTCACATCAAAAAGAAAGGGATGATGTCATATCCTTACATGGAATTAACAAATTTACTGGTTCGGCATATATTGGTCGACGAAAGTGGGAATACTAATGAAAGGTCATTGATGAAAGTCAACCAAGTACACTTAGAATATTAGTTTTGTAAAATAATCCCGTAGGTTCCTGCGATAGACCGTCTATGAATTCATGTTATCTGAATGGTTACAAGCATATTCAAGCTCGTAAATGGCAAGTTGGACTAAGATATCATATCATGTTTGGTGCATATATGTTATTTAAAAAAACAAGAACTTCATTTTCGATCGATTTTTCCTATGACAGCATAAATGTTATAAAGGTAACGGCGACAACAGTAAAACTAATATAGCAGATTACATAGAAACAGATAGACGACCATGCTCCTATTGAATTGTCTTTTGATACTGATCAAGATAAATTCTTTATTACGAGGCCGGAGTTCTGCCTTCTGCCGAGCTACTCATCAGGGGTGCCCTACGAACGACACCCAACTATGCCCCGGATACCATAAACCATATCTTCCCCATCGACCTTATGACGAAAGTGACTGCTACTTCTCACCGCTTCGCATGGTAAACGCGAAATAATAGACCACTCGCAGTTTTGATTACTTTAACTTACTTAAGGCCAGTTCCCTCATCCCCCAGCCACAGACTACCGTAGCCTGCGAGAGCATCTTGCTAGGAATGGAATATTAATCTCTCAGAGCCCCTCAGAAAATATACGGACGGATCTTTATGACGGTTCTATTATGAAGTCCAAGTCTACTTTTATATACATAAAATATATCTCGATATCTTCTAGCTCAATATCTGACCAAGCAGCTTTCAGTTTACATCGTATGGGTCCACGGACAGAGGAACATGGATGGCAATTCCCGAGCAAAGAAACAGGCGAGGCTGGGGACAACGTAGAAAATTTTAGCTTGTGGACACTACCAGATGGCAGCAGGCCACTGACACTTGCAAAATCGTCCAAAAACCTTGGCCAATCCTGTAGAAAACACTTCACAGTGTTATACCGGTTAGATAGGCCTCAAATTTTCGTCTAAATGAGTCGACGGAAAATTGCTCTCGCCAACCGCACTAGCCTTACCTAACCTGTGCGGTCAGAGATGTCTTCTATACTTTGCACATTTCGTGATAAAAATTATAATAGCCTTGACATGGCTATAAAAACTCAAATGGTTTTTAAAGAAAATTAATCTCCTAAGGGGAAGCTGAATGAGTTCCGCCGAAAGGGCAAACTAAACTACAAACTTTGGCAAGAAAATAAGCGACATAATTCTGACGGCACAATGTAATAGGTGGAGATATGTCGATGGAAATATGTATGTTGCCATACCTATAGAATGCGAGCTGGTATGTAGGTATATAACAAGCTTATTTCTTCTGTCTGTCTTTAGTTATGAGGTAAAATGAGGTACAAACCGATTTGTTTTCCGTCACATTTCCACATAGAATTTTCAGAATCGTTTTAAAAAACAATTGTGAATCCAAGCCGATGATACTTAAATCTTTTTACATACAACCTTTAATGCGTATTTCCCGAAAGAAGGGCTGGGGTTTTCAAAAAGTGTGGAACACATCTGAAAACAATTTCATAAAGATATTTGCAAATGAGTTTAATGGCGATCGTTTCCAACAATCGCAATACGTGCTCCACCTGACGAACATTTGTTTGAAAAACTGATGTCTCAAGTTTAACATTTAAAATATATGGGTAAAAATCAGGCATTTTGCAGTGTATACTATTCTGTAGCACCAAATTATTGACCTCAAATGGCATTTGCGACCTTCCGTCTACACTGATCATAAGCCTCAATGAATGACTAAACGTCGCAGACGTGAAAATGTAGTTCACCCGGTTTATATTTTCCACACATAACACTAGTGTACGTATACTTATGAACATGTGCTCGCATATTTGTATGTACATGTAACATTACCTCAAATCTGTATTTGTATATATGTGCATGTGCAGGTACTTTATTATTACTCGCCGGCTGGTCTTATGCAAGACATAAAATCACAAAAATAAAAAAAAAAAAAACGAAACCTGCTCTCGCGCTGGCAAAGTCGCATTTTTTGGAGCTGGCGCCGTTTACAGCACTTTCTTTACAGCAATCGCACTAGTGGTTAGGAGGCGCGGTGCGACGCGGTGCGACGCGGTGCGACGCGGTGCGACGCGGTGCGACGCGGTGCGACGCGGTGCGACGCGGTGCGACGCGGTGCGACGCGGTGCAGCTGCGCAGTCGCTGTTTAGCCAACTGCTGCTAGCGCTTTGCTGCACTTTGAATAGCCCGAAGACGACATCGTCGTCTTCATCGGCACTGACTTCGCACAGTGGTTATACACTAGAAGGCTCACAATTAACTCGCAGGTGGGTACATAATTCTGTTTTGATATGATACATAAGCATAACGAATTTGCCATTTATTATTAAAATTAAGAAGTGCATTTTTTATTACAAAACATAAAGTTATTGCTCAATCTTAAAGCATTTTCATCAATCGGATAAACATTTTTTATTTTTTCTTGTATTTTAACAATATTACGTAAATAATGTAGATGATACATTTAATATGAATCTATTAGTGCAAAATGCTTGGAAAGCAAAAAATAGAGATTATTTTCTTAAATAGGTCGAAACCTGATTTACTGGAATAAACAGTTCTTAACACATCCTCCATGCCTAACTTAAAAAAGAATATAAATAATATAATATAAAATAAGCGAATAAAATACTTTATTCTAAACAAAGAAAGATACTTTTTTATATTTTTTATTCTATTTTTGTACAATATATATAATGCCATTATGAGCACCAAGTTAATATTTAACTAATAAAATAAAAAATTGTTCTTGTTTTGTAAAAATCTGAATAATATTTTATAATATATAAAATATTCAAATGCTTTTCGACTTTCGGAGAGCACATTTTATCTCTCAGTGCAATTTAGACATTTGAATATTGTTATCAACACACGAGACATTTTCAAGTATTTAAAGTTAGTGATGTGCACCCATAAATCTGGTTCCACTGTCCGCAGTCCGGTTCGGACGATGTTGCCGTTCGGCTTTGGACTATTCATTTTTATTATTTATATTTGTATGCATAAAGCTTAAACAATTTTGGTTTTCGTTGCCGTTTAGTTCTCTTTTGCGTGCGTTTAAATCAAGTAATCCAAAACATTTTTATGCTTGCAGCTCGGTGCGGGCTTTAATTCGTTTTCGGTTACATTTAAATTGTTGGTTTTGTTAAATCTTGCACATTTTTTGAGTGGGCCGAGTGAAAGCAAGTGAGTTTATTTCTTGTGTAATTTTGAGTTACATTATTGTTTGCTTTTTGTTTTGGTGTGTGTTTGTGCAAGTGCGAATGTGTTCGACTTTAGTAGATTACACAAATGCAAAATACATATCTCAAGATATGACTTCGTTTACCCAAACATGGAATGTGCACTAATAATTATTATAGATAATTATCGTTATGATACTCAAATACGTAATAAAAGCTAAAAACAACCCGCCAAAGATTAAAAGCATTTCAATTTTCCCTGCTTTTAAAAAGTTATATACATTGTTGCGAATATTATATACCAGTTGGTGTTTCCCGGCTTTGTGCGGTCATTATTTAACCCTTTTCCTGCACGTTAAAAATCTTAAAATATCCAAACTATATTGAAATCCACGTCTCAAGTTATATTTTATCGTATACAGAATCAAAAGCTTAAATCAACATTTTCCGTGTCAACTTGAAGTCGAAAAACCTAATATAATATAATAATCTTTATATTACAAAATATTAATAAATTATAATAGAAGCAATTGCAATTGGAAAGCATCAAAGATATAATTAAGCAAAGCTGAATCGACCAAATTATTTTGGTAAGCTCATTTTGGTATAGTTTTCGATGTTTGTTACCTCGATTCGTTGAACCCAAGTCGTTGTTGTGGCCAACTTAAAAAATAGAAGCAAAACAAACATTCAAAACTCACTGACCTCGGCATATTTAACGCTGTTCAAGTCATTGTCTATTGAGTCACCAAGTCTCGTCGAATTTTGACTTTTGGCGCTATAAAAATCAAGGTTAACAGTTTTTAATTTGTTCAAAAAGTGATTTTTTTTTTTTTTAGTATATATTTGTGAAATGTCCGTCTATATTAAATAATATACATATTACATATAAATGAGTTTTGTACGATAAAGGAGGAGAAGGTCTTTAACTGTTTTCAATGATCGGAAAACTAATTTTACTTCGTAGCGCTAATGAGACATTTGAATTTTGTAAGCAACTTAAGCTATTTGCATATTCACATTTTAAAATGTATTAACAGGTAAATGATTTTTTAAGTTTGTAAATGATGTGCACCCATAAATCTGGTTCCACAGTATGAAGTCCGGTTCGGACGACGTTGGCGTTCGGATTTGGATTATCGGTTTATTATTTATATTTGCATGCATGAAGCTTAGTTTACTTCTCTTTTGCGTGCGTGTGAGTCAAGTAATCCAAAACATTTCCATGCTAGTTGCTTGGCGAAATTTTGAATAAGTTTTTGGTTACATTTAATTTTTTTTGTTTTTATTAAGCTCTGCACATTTTATTGTAAGTTACATTAAAAGTGCCCAGTACCCATTGATAATTTTCAAAAGGGTTTAATGGTTTTGTGCAAATGCATGCAACGGGCAGAAAGAGGAACCTCCGACCACATAAAAAATATATATTCTAGCCATATTCGTCTGTATTAGCTATAAACTTTAAATATATATTTTAATAGATACGCAGATCGCGCTTATCACATATTTTCTCAATGTCTCCTGTCGTTTTCAAATTATTAGTAAAAATCGATTTTTAAACTTGGAATATGTAGCTCTTGTGATGCCTCCCCAATTGTCGCAAAAGTAAGAGCTTTGTGATTTGGTATATACACACATTCGAATCCCGTATTTTAGCACTTTTAAATTTCACGAAGATCCTAAAACAAACATAGAAGTAGTGAATCTAAATTTCCAATAGTTTGGCGCAGCAGTAAAAATAGAGTGATATGCACAGGGAACTTTGCAGTCGAGCACACTCCACTAGATGGATAGATAGGTGTGTTAGTGTTAATGCGAATGTGCTCGATATAAGTTGATTTACTTGAAGCGAAATATATTTTCCTATATGTGACTTCGATTACCCAAAAATGAAATGTGTACTAATAATAATAGCTACTCAAAATCATCATAATTAATTATTACAAAATATAATTAAATATGTAATAATATAAATAAAGCTACCAGTATCCCGCTAATGCTTAAAACCATTTCAATTTAAACAGCTCTTAAAATATTCTTTAGATTAATACGAATATTATATACAAGTGGGTATTTCCCTTACCCGTTCCAAGTTTGTACTTCAAATTTTATACATAAATTTTTTACCCATTTCCTGCCCATGAAAAATTTAAACGTACCCTATATTGAAATCTACGCCTCAAGTTATATTTTACAAATATTTAATCAGGCGAACATTAAGACTTCGCTTAAGAAGCCTCTCTCCGTTTCTCACATAATTATTACAAACTAACGGCTATTGCCCGGCCATGCCCGTGAAAGTTTGGTGCTACAAATTTTAGACATTACCATTCCACGCAGGTGGACGATTGAAATCTATCCGTACCATCTTGATCTCCACTTCTGTTTCAAAATATGTTCATAATAAATATGCATCGAATAAACAACCAATTGCTGGAATCAACGGTTTCCGCCCATGCTAGTCTTGTAGTGAGAATCTTGAAGAAATCTTTTTTTTATTAAACCATTCATGTTTTCCATCATAGAGTGGTAAACTTATTGAAAAATTATCAAATAAATTTTGAATAATAACTAAAATAGTTGCTATTTTTTCGCCAAATTTCCACAGTTGCGGGTGGAATTACCAAAATCGCTGAAAAACGTATTAATTAAGTTCATATGTAGGGATTTGAAAATAAGTTTAAAGCAAATCAGACAAAACTTAAATTTTTGCCCAAAAAATCATTGACCCGCATTTTCCATCGAGTAGGCCCACATTTGTGTGAGACACGTCTCAAGTGATTTTTCGTAAAGATCTTTGGAAATGAATTTGAACGCGCAACTTCACCCATCAAATATTTCATTTTCTGAAAAGCGTGAAACACCGCTCAAATGAATTCGAACAAAGATCTTTTAAAATGAGTTTAAGGCCGATATGATGTTAGACAAAAAAGTTGCATACAATCGTGTTTCGCAATTTTTCCGCACTATTTTTGATTCAATACAATAAACAAAAAACAAGACTTCTATACAAAAAGAATGTTTGTAACTCCAGCTTGGTGTTTGGTTCAAAGTATCTCCTTGTCGGGCACACCCGACTAGAGCACTCGTTATTGTTTTGTAAGCGGTTTGAGATACAATACCTAGGCGTATGTTTCAATTTTAACAAACGAAAGATCAAGTCAACGCAATTTTTATGTTTAAAAGACCTTAGAAAAACGTGAAGAAATATTTTAAGCCGTCTCACCAAATTACCACCAATCAAAGTCTATTCACACAATATTTATTTATTTATTAATACAAGCAATTTCAACTGAAAAGCGTCAAGGAGATATGTCAACAAATCTAAATTGACCAAATTATTTTGGTCAGTTAATTTTGGTATAGTTTTCGATATTTTTTGCCTCGATTCGTTGAACCCAAATCGTTGTGGCCAAGTTAAAAAATAGAAGCAAAACAAACATTCAAAACTCACTGACCTCGGCATATTTAACGCTGTTCAAGTCATTGTCTATTGAGTCACCAAGTCTCGTCGAATTTTGACTTTAGGCGCTATAAAAATCAAGGCTAAGTGTTTTTCTGTATTTAATCAAAAACTGAAAAGAGTATATTGCTTTCGTGAAATGTTCGTCTTGCTGGCGCTTTTGATAATAGAGACTTGAAATATATATATATATATATATATATATATATATATATATATATCGCGAATAGCGAACATCTATATGTTGCACACTGTTAAGGCTTAAGTGATTAAATTGGATTAAAGATTGCTGAACAGCTCCTTGAAAGATCGATTCACAAATACGTAGCCTACGTCCACAGAGGGCATGGCAATTTTGAAAAATCGGTGTGTCTTAATAAACTTGGCGGGTAGCATGTATTATTATTTGATCTGTCTGTTAACGAGTATTACGAAGTTGTTTTCTATGGCAACATTCGTCGGCGCTTGCGCAGCCGAGTGTAACTAACGTTGACCACCTTGAGTTCAATTGACGTGTTCGGCTTCGTCGTGTACAGCTTCTGAAACTCTTACGTAGTAACATCGACACAGTAAACAAGTAAGAGGTTCTAGTCGGGAAATCCCGACTAGACGATACACTGAACCCTCTTATTCCAACACCAAATGCAGCAAAAATAAAGACTAATTTCGTCGGTAGGGTTCGAACTCGCTACAAACTGCACTACTTGCCGCCGCCTCTACTCAACAGCCACACCAATAATTTATTTTAATGAGAAAAAAACCAATTAAAATAGCAGCACAGAAAACAATACAATCGCAATTGCAATGCTGATGATAGAATTCAAAGCAGACGCGCATAGATGTGTGTATGTGTACGTGTATACAGAAATTCTTGGAATTTGCGCTAGCTGGTGCTAACACGTGCGCACTTAACTTTTGTGTTTCTTAACCGCTCTTAATGAAATTTTCGATAGTACTTCTTATTGTGCCATAGAATATTTGTGTATTCTCAACAAGTCAATTGCGTAAAAATTGTGGTTTAAATTGATGGGCAATACAAGTTGGATTATCAACTTGATTTATGGTTTGATGGTGGTAGCGGGGAGGTGGCGATAGGTATAAAATGAAAGATACTTGATATATATACTATTGTAAAAGCTACATGTCAAGTTTGGTGACTCTAGCTCATATCATTTACCGAAATTGCTCAATAGGATTTCGATATCGTTTTTCATCGATTACTTGGAAACGGAGCAAGTTATCGAATATCGGAAGCAAACTCGATCTGCGCGCGCACTAGAAGGACCTACAGCTAAAATTTCAAGTCTCTAACTCTTATAGGTTCTGAGCTCCTTGCGTTCATACATACGGACAGACGGACGGACGGACAGACAGACGGACATGGCTAGATCGACTCGGCTTTTGATGCTGATCAAGAATATATACATATACTTTATGGGTTCGGAGATGCTTTCTTCTGCCTGTTACATACATTTGCACAAATACATTATACCCTGTTTACCCATCTTCAATGGGTTCAGGGTATAAATATCTAAGTAGAATAAAGTCAATAAATGCTGTCTGGCAAGCGTTAATAATGTGGCACTCTATACAGAATGCAACATGTAGTAAAATATTGCATATAAGACAAAACGTATGTTTTTTTATATTTTTTTGAACATCAAATGTGTCTCTGCTATCTCAAACAAGACCAAGCTTTTAAAATGTGTTGCTGTTTTTTGTTTCATTCTTGCAACATTCTTAAAGAAGAGCTTTGAAAAAGAGGGCACATATATTGGTAGTTACACTGTGCGCAGGTTGAAAATAAAGCTGAACTTTAAAATTGAAAAACGACATAAAATTGACTTATATTAATATAAATCAAAACTAGTAAAAGTGCTATCGTCGGAAGTGATCGACTAGGGGATAATCTGAACCTGCTTCTCCCAAGGGGCTATTGTAGCATAAGTGAAAATAAATAAACTTGGTCCATTTGATAAAGCGTGCCCCCTATATACTACATACTATACCTGGCATAACAAAATATATATACAAGAAAAAAAAAGTATAAACTTTTTTAAAAAACCAACAAAAAAAAAACAGTGTCGAACTTGAAACTACCTTCAATCGCCCTAACTACCTGGTATCACCTGGAATAAAAAACGAGAAAGAAGTGCTATCTTCGACACACCGAAGATTTAATACCCTTGCAGACCCAACCTTTTCAAAATGCTCATAGTGCTTTGCCCGTATCTAAGAAGCACAGGGAAAATAGTTAATGCCGAGTATGGTTAAGATATCTTGAAAAACAAAACAGGTTTCCATACAACAACTTAATTTTCGACCGATCGTTCCTATGGCAGCTATATGATATAGTTGCCCGATGTGAATAAGATTTTGCATAAGTGGAGGGAGCATAGTAAAACTAATAAATGCCGAGTTTGGTCAAGATATCTTGAAAAACAAAAAAATTCCATACAACAGCATAATTTTCGACTGATCGTTCCTATGGCAGCTATATGATATAGTTGTCCGATCTTAATAGAATTTTGCATATATATGGGGACCGTAGTAAAACTAATAAATGCCGAGTTTGGTTAAGATATCTTGAAACACATAAAAATTTTCTATACAAAAACTTAATTTTCGACCGATCTTTCCTATGGCAGCTATATGATATAGTGGTCCGATCTTAATAGGATTTTGCATATATATGGGGAGCGTAGTAAAACTAATAAATACCGAGTTTGGTCAAGATATCTTGAAAAACATAAAAATGTTCCATACAAAAACTTAATTTTCGACCGATCGTTCCTATGGCAGCTATATGATATAGTTGCCCGATCTTAATAGGATTTTGCATATATATGGGGAGCGTAGTAAAACTAATAAATACAAAGTTTAGTCAAGATAACTTTATAAACAAAAATGTTTTTCATACAAGAACCTACTTTTCGACCGATCGTTCCTATGGCAGCTATATGATATAGTGGTCCGATCCAGCTGGTTTTGACATATGAGCTGCGTGCAACAGAAAGAGGGAATTCTGCAAAGTTTCATAAAGATAGCTTTAAAACTGAGAGACTAGTTCGCATAGAAACAGACAGACGGACAGACGGACAGACGGACATGGCTATATCAACTCGGCTGTTGATACTGATTAAGAATATATATACTTTATGGGGTCGGAGATGTCTCCTTCTATGCGTTACACATTTCACGACAAAATTATAATACCCTCTGCAAGGGTATAAAAATAAAAAATTCTTGATCTGTGTATACAATTTTGGTGACTCTAACTCTTAAGATTTAAGAGATTTGCTCAAAAACCAGGATATCAATGTCATTTTTTTTCGACTGCTTGGGCACTAGAGAGACCTAAGTGTAAAATTGAAAATGCGATTAAAAGGTTATTTATTTTATATTTTTTGCAAATGTATGTGACAGGCAGTCGAAATAATCGCCGACCCCATAAAGTAAATATATTTCTGGTCAGCATCAATAGTCGAGTCGAGCTCACCATGTCCGTCCGTATGTATGAGCGCGTCGATCTCAGAAGCTTTAAGAGCTGGAGTCTTGACATAAAGGTATTTCAGCACTTTAGTTGAATGGTTTTCATACAAGCTTTAACTATCCAACTTGCAGGCAGATTTTTCCGAAACTGCGACCTAGCCGTAAGAGGAAGCATATGTATAAATTTTAGATTCGTAGCTCTTACCGTTTAGGTAAGAACTTTTGACCAATTAGTCAGTCAGAAAGTCAGTTAGAACAGACTCTTTCATATAGATATGTATATAGATAGCATGTGGACATAACTTTTAATTCGACCATTTGCCATGTTACCATACACACAAGCTCACACACATACCCGCTTCCTTACGTATAAACACGAAGGATCATATATTATTCATTGAGTTTCTTTGTCCTTGGCTTGTTACAAGGCTTCTCTTGAACTGCATGGCTTCTCAGACTACCCGGAGAGTTGGCATATAACTTTTTGGATGACGTGCCGGACACGGCCGCACAAAATTCCCTCTAGTTCGAGCCTTTTCCACGGAACGTAAACGGAATGTGATTTATATGCGCAGAACGCGGCTCACGTAACCGCACCGTTGCTTTTGCCAGGGTCCACATCCCGAGTATTATGACATAATGTTAATATAACAATTAAATTTAAGGCGATGCTGGCTAGCTGTGTTTCGATATCGGCGTAACCAATTTCATTGCGGGTGCAAATTTAATTAGAGCTGCAAACAATTTGCGAATTGCAGTGTGCAAAAGAGGGTACACAAGCCAATCGCAGCTAGCTGTTTTTGTGATTGTTTACTTTTCATACCCTATCATATGGTATTCTAATTTTTTCCTTAAATTTGTAACACACTGAAGGCATATTCTACCCTCTGTTGTATATAAACTACCAAGTAAGGATCGAATGGTTAAAATTGAGTTTCTGTATGAAAACATTTATGTTTTTCGAAATGATAACACGAACGAGTTTCAATATGCTGCTGACACATAAGCAACATCTTATCAATATCGATCTACTATATCATATTTCTCCTCGAGGAGGGATAGAAGCGTAAATTTAGTTTTGCCTAAAAGCAACCTAAAGTTAAGAATAATTGACACATCTTCTGTAAGTCTGTAAGGGTAGTTAATCGTCGGCACTCCGAAAATGACAGTTCTTTGTTGTTGCTTTCTTCGTTCCTACTTACTGTTTGATAGCGCTCTCTGCCGTACATTAGAGTCACAAACATAAGTCAAACACAGAGGCAAAGCAAGTGTAGCTACGTTAACGTCGACGCTACTCATCGAGAAAAGCAATTTTCTAGTTGAGCTTACAAAAACTGAGCGCGCCATGCCTTGTAAATAAATAACATATCACAGAGACTGGTCACCTTTATAAGTTGCGTCAAGCAAACACTGATAGTACATATATGGAAAGCACGCCACAAACATATGCGGTAGGGTATTCGTGGTAGGGCCGTAATCGCTGATGGAACTCCTGTAAGTTGAGGTGTGGTTTGTTTTCTTAATGCAATATGGTGATTTTAGGTCGATTGCTGAATTATTTAATTATATATACATATATTTAAATATATTATATATGGCAATAGCCGGCTATCTTATATATATAGTTTATATTGTAATATTGTTTAGTTTTCTTTGGTTCCTTCAGTCAAAACTGTTTCCAGCCCTGGAGCTAGTTTTTGTTAGCATACACAGGCGCACAATCAACAGTATGGACGACAGTTATGAATGACAATCCATTCGCTTAATGGAATTTCGTGTTGTTTTACTTTTCGTGCCGGCGCGCCAGTCCTTACTAAAACATTTTACATATATGTATATGAAACGAGACACATACACACATTCGCAGGTGTGATAAAGGGAAAAGAATAAAGTTGTTCGGCTCGCCAGCTCTCTGTCAGCCTTGTGGCCATCATCGTTAAGCATTATTTGCATTTATTATGCATTCGCCATGGAGCGGCTAAAAGTAGAGTCAGAACTTGATTTGTTTTATGCGGGTTTTCGTCCCCGACGATTTTAATAAAAATACATTTTATTGTTTCAAAGTTGGAAGCAGTGCCGAATATGTGAGAAATATTTTCTTGAAGTACATTTGAATTTATTTGTTTTCAATTTAATCCTAGCAAGTATTTTAGGCAAGGTTGTAATTTAAGCACAACTCGTCACTAGCACGCTAAGCTAAAAACTTGGGAGCGCCATTTGAAGGCCAATAAAACCACATATGACAGTAAGAAAATTAATTAGTCTGGGTTAAGCCTATTTTGGCATGTACTAAATGTTCAGAATTTGATTGTTTTTCACACGAACTAAAAAGGAAATCAATATTAAGCTAAATGTTAGCTGTTTGATCAGAGAATTAATCAGAAGCCCTGCAGTCTTATGAAAGGTATTACTCGGTCTTGCCCGAGTATAACAGTATATTTTGATTAGCTGCCTCGATACTTAGCTGCATCGGTAAGATAGCTGCCTGAAATTTTCTTTTCGCTGCAATAAGAGCTAATTTTGTATGAAATTAATTACGTTAAGTGCATCTAACTTAACAGCCTTTTGCAGTTAAGCGCCTCCGATCGGCAGTAATGTTCTGCCAATTTCTATGAATATCATGTAAGTTAACTGCGCCATCTATGATCAGATGTGTTGATTTTTGATTTGTTTTATTTAATTATACAATAAACTGTATTGAAATTGAATTAAATGTAATTTTAATTCATGAATTTAATAAAAAATATCAAACTACTTTAGTACTACTTAGTACTGTTAAATAGAATTCAGTGCAACTTTAAAATAATAGAGGTTACTATGAAATCGATTCACTTTTAGGATAAAAATAAATTAAGTTAACTGCCTTTTTAGGATAGCTGCCTCTAATGTCTGTGAAAAGTACTCGAGGCAGCTAAGCAAATTATACTGTATATCAAATATCTATCATTTTATTGCTATCACCACCTCCCCGCTACTACCTCATAAATATAAATAAAATAAATAAACCAATTTATACTGCCCACCAATATAAGCCACAATCTAAATGCAATTGACTTTTTGAGAATATTCTATAGCACAGCAATCGCAAATTGCAATAATTTCTGTATACAGTTACACACACACATTCATGCGCTTCTGCTTTGAATTCTATCAACAGCATTGCTATTGCGATTGTATTGTTTCTGTGCTGCTATTTCAATTCGTTTTTTTTCGATGAGTCTGATAGTCTTTCCGATATTCGATAACTTGCCCCGTTTCCAAGAAATCGATAAAAATCGACATCGAAATCTTGTTTTTTGAGCAATTTCGGCAAATAATATGAGCTAGATTCACCAAACTTAACATGTAGCTTCTAGAATAGTATATATATAAACAGTAATTTTCATTTTATACCTATCGCCTATCGGAAGAAGAGGGTTCAGGGTATCCCCTAGTCGGGAGCTCCCGACTAGAACCTCTTACTTGTTTAAATGTATATTTATTACTACTAAGGCAAATGCATTTGGTGTTGGAATAAGAGGGTTCAGGGTATCCCCTAGTCAAGAGCTCCACGAGCTTGTTCTATAATTCTATAAAATGAATGTACTTTTTTTTCCTGTTTTATTAGCTAATTTATTGATACTATTCTTGAGCATCTTAAACTAGCTTTACAATATTGGGATTAACATACTTATTAAGTTTTATGATTATTCGATTTAACTTTTCCATGTAGCTGGTGGACTGCTGTCGTAGAACGTTACCCAACAAGAGAACCTTTAGGTCTCTTGCTAAGGCTCAGTTGGTGATGTATCAGGGAGCCCCAGTACTTAGTCTGAGCACCTTGGCTTAAAGACACTAATTTTCCTCCAATGGGATGTTGCTGGGTGCCGAAGATTTGGCTTGCAAACCGCCAAAAAGGGGATAGTAGGGTTTTATACAGCAGAAGCTTGTTGCTCAGAGAAAGCTTGCTGCTTTCCTTTAGAAGCCATGTCATATTTTTAGTTTTTGCCGTACACTGTGAAATGCTGTTGAGATGTGTTTGCTCCAGGTGAGCCTTCGATCAAGGTGGACTCCAAGGTTGCGCTGACTGTCTTTATGCTCGAGGAGGAACACTCCTGGCGATGTGTCTCTGCGGATCGCGAAAGTGGAGCATACCTATTTTCGCCTGTTGATCACCACTTGGATGCCCACGTCTCAAACTCGTGCAGGTATTCTTGGAATTGGTGAGTGGCTTGGTAAACACAGCTTTGCAGAGGATTGCTGTGTCGTCTGCGAACGTGGCGAGGTTGAAGCTATGGGGATGCCCCAGTGTCGTCGGGTCCACCGCCGACACTCTGGTCATTAATATTCTTTCAAATATTTTGGAGAGGGTCGTGCAGGCTGATTGGTCGATAAGATTCGACTTGCGTGGGCGTTTTTTTGGGTTTTGAGATCGTTGGCAAGTTCAGTGTGTATTGTGCTCCCCAAAAACCTTGACAAGCCCACCCAACAGTGGCATAATAATACATTTAAAAGTGAATTCAACCCCAAACTAATCAAAAACTGCGTAAAAGTGCCTAAAATAAAGAAAGACCCAAAAATCAAAATTGCCAATGTGCAATTTGCACAATAAACGAAGACGTCCCTGCTGCCCATGCATACAACACACGCAGCAACACCTGCATCAGTCATGCATTAATCAGCAACATCTTACCACCAGCTAATCCCGAAGCCAACAGCAATCAAGTGCAGGTGTTTCCAGCCCCGCTCATTGAAGCACCTAGATCTCCACCTGTTGACATAAACGAGGCGCACCTGTACATCGCTGAGGGATGGAGTCAGACGCACCAGCTTCTACTCCAGCAACACGGCATTGTAAGCTCAACAGGAAGAAGCCTCTGACATCGAAGACGACGAGATGGAAATTGCCGACGAAGCTCCGCTAGCTCAAGCCGAACCTCAAGCTGCAAAAAAGGTCCCCAAGCCCAGGCCCATAACAGTTCCCGGAGTTAACGACATCGTCGCAATGGAACAGACCTTCGACCAGGCAGCTGGCCCAGATGCCTACGAATTTAAGGTCTCTCCCTTTGGCGCCCTGAGAATCTATGCGAAAGATTCTGACACTCACAGAGCCATTATTCGCAAGCTCACTAAAGTCAGGGTCCAGTTCACGTACTTCTGTCTCAAGGAGGACAGACCGTATCGCGTAGTCGTCAAAAACTTGGCCGCTTCTATTCCCAGGAGCCAAATCGAAAGTGCCTTTGCAACACTCGGCCACGATGTGACAAACCTATATAACCCGGGAACCAGGCTACCCACAAATGACGCCGATGCGAACCCCACAAACGATTCGCCATGTCGCAACAACTCGTATGTAGACCTAAGGCAGGCTCCTAACAATAGGGACGCGCTTCGCATTAGCAAGATTGGCCGTCAACGGGTTAAAATCGAGCTCCCTAGAAAAAACAAAAGCATCAGGCAATGTTATCACTGCTATGAGTTCGACCACACTAAAAACTGTTGCCTCAAACAGCCCAAATGCGGTAGGTGCGGCCAGTCCCATTGGACGAGCTCGGAGCAATGCCAGGCCAAAACGGTGGAAGACCTGCATTGCTCAAACTGTGAGGGGAACCATGCTGCTTGTTATAAAGGATGCAAAGCATACCAGCAGCGCTTGAATGCCAGACAACCGGCCATCAACGTTGCCCTCCCGTCACGACATAGCCAACAGCAACCTACACGGCGCATCAACTCGCAGTTCGTACCCTCCAGAATTGTGCAACAAGGCCTGTCGTGTGCTGATGCGTTGCGGCCAGGACGCAAAACTTACTAGCAACAAGCACAAGCGTGCCAACCCCCCGTGTGCACCAACCAGCCCACCGCTACAACAATGCAGCCCCAATACCCACAGCATGGATCTCAGGGGCAAGACACGTCCCTCGGAAGCATCAGCACTAATGCCGCGGTCGCAACTGTCCTAGACAGCATCAAGGAGCTGAAGGACGCGCAAGGTCTTCCACAGCTCGGTCTTCCCACTCACCGCAAATAATGCGCCTCGCAGCATCATTCAAAACGCAAACGAGCTTAAACTATTTCTGAGAAAATATGAAATAGACATCATGCTTGTCTCAGAAACGCACCTACACGCTGGCCTGTACTTCGCCATGGAGGGATATGCTTGCTACCATGCGGATCACCCAGCAGGTCGATCCAGAGTATATGCTGCGGTGCTTGTCAAGCAGAACTTGGTGCACTACCAACTACAACAGATGACCTCCAGCACCACACAGATGGCTGACCACCAAATCTATCCTGGAGCCGAGCTAGATTCGATTTTCTCCTTGATCGGTTTTTTCATAAATTCATCGTTGCAGGCGACTTCAATGCCAAACACAGGCTGCGGGGAAGCTACAGAGCTGACAACAGAGGCATTGCGCTGCATGAAGCGCTCATCAGCTGCTCAGCCCAGGTTTTGGCCACTGGGAGACCTACCCACTTCCCGTACAACAGGCAAAGAACCCCTTCGTGCATTGACTTCTTTATATACAAGGGCATCCCCAACAGCGTAATATCAGTTTGCGAAGAGTATGAGCTGTCATCCGACCATCTACCACTCATTGCAACGGTCTCTACGTCTGTTCAGAGGACCCCAAAAAAGCGAAAGCTTGTCAGCCTTCAATCGGACATTCAACGCTTCAAAACTGAACTGAATGGCATGATAGATCTAAACATGCCGATCTTGACAGCCGAGGATGCCGACGCTGCAGTTCAAACCCTGCTGGATCAAGTACATACTGCGGCTGCCAACGCTGCGCCAGCACAAATGTACTCTACGCCTACAAGCCAATTTACAAGGACGCTTCCCCCCATCGTTGAAGGCCTTCTTTCCCTGATAAAGCGACTGAGGAGGGAGTACGTTCGTACCCAGGACCCCATAATCGACAGGATCTATCGCCGTATCGCCAATAGGGTCAGGAAGGAGTTAACTTTACTGAGAAGAAAAGCCACAGGCACCATGCTGGAGGAAGCAACGGCAGACGAGAGCTCCAAATTTGCGCTGTGGAAACTTACCAGTCGATACAAGCGGCAAGCTGCGCCAAAGTTCCCCGTTCGACATCCCGATGGAACCTGGGCCAGATCGCCAATAGACAGAGCTGAAGCCTTCGCCTGCAACCTGGAGGAGCGCTTCAAGCCGTTTGAGACCGCATCGCATGGAAGGATACAGTGAGTCGCGCAAATCCTGGAAGCGCCACTCCAAATGTCACTCCCTGTATCACCAATCACCTTCCAAGAAGTGAAGCAGGAGATAAAGAGCTTAAAAAGCAACAAAGCCCCTGGGGAAGATCGGTTGGACAACCAGACAATTAAGCTACTGCCATACAAGGCGTTGCATTTTCTCGTCACCATTTTTAATGCAACTCTTCGGCTAGGTTACTTTCCAGTGGCTTGGAAGAAGGCACATATCATCATGTTGCACAAGAGCGGAAAGCTCCCTAATCAACTGGAATCCTATCGCCCCATCAGCTTCCTGCCAGCCTCTGGCAAGATTCTGGAAAGGTGCATCCTTAGAAGGATCCTGGATACCCCGGAAATAAAACGCTTAATCCCGAAGTTCCAGTTTGGGTTTCGACTCAAACACGGTACCCCTAGGCAACTCCATCGGGTCACAAACTTTATTTTGGACGGCTTTCACAGTATGTGGTGGCAGCATACCTCGACATCCAACAAGCCTTCGACCGGGTGTGGCACGCAGGACTCCTCTCGAAGATAAAGGGCAAATTAAATCCGCAGCTCTTTAACATCATTGCAAGCTTCCTGAACGAGAGGACATTTCGAGTGGTACAGGATGGCATAGCCTCTCATACCAAACGCATAAGAGCGGGCGTTCCAGAAGGTAGCGTTTTGGGTCCCACACTATACAGCCTCTTCACGCACGATATGCCCACGGCAAGTGAAATGGCCCTTGTCAGTCGGCAGGATCTCCTGGTGGCTACGTTTGCTGATGACACGGCAATCCTTGCTAAGAATAATTGCGTGTACGAAGCAACGGACATCCTGCAGGAGTATCTGAAGCGCTTCGAAAACTGGGCTTGTAGGTGGAATATCTCAGTGAACCCTCAAAAATGTGCCACGGTCACTCACACCCTGCGCAAGGACTCCTGCCCCGGACTTTTCTCCATGGCGAGCTCTTAGAGCAGGTGCGTGACCATAAATACCTTTGGATCACACTCCGAGGTTACCAACAACTTGAAAAGCAAAATCAGGCATCTGAGCTGGCTGCTAAACCCAAATAACAAACTCTAGCTCCGAAACGAAGTACTTATCTATAAGGTAATCCTTGCCCCTGCGTGGCGATATGGGCTCCAGGTTTACAGAATTGCCGCGAAGACGCACCTAGAAACTTCGCATCATCCAGGCTAATACCTTGCGAAAAATCTCTGGAGTCGAATGGTATATTCGCACACGAGACATCGCAAAGGACCTTAAGGTTCCTATGGTAGGAGACGTTATAAAACAATCAAGCAACAAGCTAACTATTTAAGCTCCGCAAGCACCCTAACGTCTTGGCAAGGAACCTGCTAAGGAGGCGAAGAAGAAGGAGGCTTAAAAAGTCATATCCTATACACTAAACATACACAATGTAAATATTTAATTTAAGCTATCATTAACCAAAACACAAGCTGATAAAAGTTGCTAAGCAAGAGTAACAGAAGATTAGCTGTAAAAAAAAGAATTTTAACACAAAGAAAGAGATCATGGCCATCAGAACGCTTTTCGAAGCATCGTATTAAATATGAGCCCAATAAATAGTATGCCTTTGGTGGGGAGGAGCTTTATCGTTCTGCTGTCCAGTTCATCAGACCCAGGGGTTTTCTTATCTTAAGCGTTTGGATTTGGGTTTCGACCTCTTTGAGGGTCACCTGGACAGTGGACAGGCCAGGTCGATGTGGTGCCTTACGGGTCCTGTCTATGTATTCTGCCTGGAGTGAGTGGGGGGAATGAAACGGTTTAAATCGCTCCTCTATATTCGTGGCGAAAGGAACCATCATCTCTTTTTATGAGGCTCTTGCGGACGGGCTGTCTTTTGAGGTTTTTTATCAGCTGCCAGAGGCAGTATCCCGTGCTGGCATCTATACTTTCATCCGTAAGTTTTTTGCTGAACTGCTGGTTGCTTATGGCCACGACGACTTTCTGGAGCCTGTTGGATATCCTTCTGTATGACCTGTTCACCCTTAGGTCACCAGTGCGCACGTACTTTTTGCGTAGCCGCCTTTTCAATGCCAGAAGTGGGGCTGCCGCCGGATGGATTGAGTCTCGAGGGGGCGATGTCTGGATCCGATCTATTGCATGTGAAGCAAGTTGGGTTGCTGCTGCTCGAATCTTCGCCAAGCAATGATCGAAGGCATCCTCGAGGTCCTCAGGGGAGCTCAAAATCATGTTGAGGTTGGTTGAGTTTTTAAGTTTAGCCTGGAATCTTTGAACATCCCCATTTGTCGGCAGTAGACTCTTCCTCTTTGGCTGCTGCAAAGGGTTGCTGTGGACAGTAGCCAAAAGAGGATGATGGTCCAAAGAGAGGTCATATTTGGTCTCGATGGAGAGTTAGTTCTGCCTGAGGCCACCATATAAAAATAACTCTACGGTGCTAGGAGTGCGTTGCGAGTTGTACGCGTAATATGTTGCATCTTCTGTTGCCAAGACATCGCATCTGCAGTCGATGTTGGCTTCGTACAAACCCTGGCCCTCTCGTACAGGCTCTATTGTTTCCCCATAGTCGGTGCTTCGCATTCCAGTCCCCTCCCGCAATAAACTTTAGTCCTAGGTTCATCATTAGGAGCTCGAAATTGGCTTTGGTCCATGGCACAGCCGGTAGGTAGAGAGAAGCAATTTTAAAATTGCCTCTGCTAGTGCATATCTTGACTGCGGCCATCTGCAGATGTGGTTGAGATATGTGTTCCAGGGGGTGGTGGCTCACGTTACGGCGGATAGAAATGCCAGCACCTCCTCTACTGCAGTTGCAGGGGTCTTGAGTTATATCTATGGAATATACCCGGGGACATATTTTTTGGTGCACATGTGCATATTTTCGTAAGGAGCATTATGTCGATATTGTGGGTGGCGAGAAAAGTCCTTAGTTCATGAATTTTCCTGTTAAGGCCATCCGCGTTCCATAATCCGATCCTTAATTGGCTCATTTTGATGGGATGAGGCGTGAAATCAGCGACATCAGGATGTGCTGACTTTCAGAGTTTTTATGAAGTGTATTGAGGATCTAGTCCATTGTTGAGGTAAGCCTTGCATGGCATCTTCACGAGCCGCAATTCTCAAGTTGGTCTCCTCGCTCGGTTGGTTTCCGGGAATATTGTTGAGCTGCCTTTCGTTCGCTTTTGCATCCGGTATGCGTTGGGTACCGTCTCTTCGCTGGCTGTTTGCAGGGTTGCCATATCTGAGCATGTCCGCAAACGACACAGACTTGTCAGCTACCATGGGATAGGGGTTCATTTTGCATGCCCATAATCCTGGCAGCGGTGGTTGCGGACAACGTCAGCAGATCGGAGGGGGCGCTCCACTAAGACTCCTTGACGGCATAAAAGGATTATTTTGAGCGCTTCCTTATTGTTGGGGACCGTTTTATAAGAAAATCATATGTAGCCTTCGTGCCATTTGGGGCCTTGCCTTTAGGATTAAAGATGCTACCTACCATGTGTCCTCTTGCATTTCCTTGATTATATAGCCTTGGGCCGTAGAGGAGTTGGTAGTGGTAGTTTTGGCATTTAGTCCTTCACTAAAAAGTATAATTTCACTTAGTTTAAGGTAGCTATCAAATGGTGGGGAAATGGAGGGGGTTATCGATAATCGCAAAAAAAAATATATTAAGTAATTCGTTGACAATAAAATATACAGGATACTCGCCAAATTTGTTGTTGTTTCGTATTTCCAGATTTTCTAGGCTCCCGGGGGGGTCGTAGGCAATATATTTTCAGGCGAGATTTCAATTTTCGTAACTTTAGCTCTAAGTGTTAATGCTTTAGACAATTCAACATTCCAAATATGCTTAGACAGGTTCCACTCATACAAAATATAGATTTTCCGCTGTGCCCCAACCCAGTCGGCGTAGCCACATTGTCTGACGCGAGTTCGTACATATTTCCAGTTGCAAGCCCTAATTTAGTACGCCGAAAAATGTCTCTCATACGGGCAGACATTTCACAATCCCAAAACACCCTTTTGCACTTTGTAGAACCTTTTTGCTTTATGCCTATTAGATCTGCTTAAGTGGGGACATTTCTTTAGACAATCGGTCTAATGCAATATTAATCGAAGTGGATATCTGAATGTATATCTGTAAATACATGCATCCAAATAAATATACTTACACATATGTATGCATGAGTATACTCAAACTATAATACGGAACATAATCGCTGCTGGCGTAGCAACATATCGTCAACATTAAACTCAGTCTTAATTCTTGTTTAATTGGTACTTAGCATGCAAATGTAAAATGAAGCGAGAAGCCAAGGCAACTGTCCCGTCGTGCGCTATCTTACTCTAACCAGGCTCCTGTCCACTCGTGCCACACTCCGCTTGGCGTATGAATTTACTTATCTGCGAGTGTGTGTGTGTAGGTGTTAAAAGCATTAGCTACATGAACTGACGGCAGTTCAGAACTATTGTTGCAAGTACAAATAAAGCTATGGAAGGCATACATTGTGAATGCGATGTATGTGAATATCCTTGGACATTTCCAGCTCAGTTCGAGGACAAGCGCGCCGGGAATATGGTAGCTTGAAAGTGCTCGATGTCATGGCCACAATCAAATTAAATTAAATTTAATTGAAATGCAATGCAAAAATTTTTAGCAGCTTTCGAGAATTGATTAATTTTTGACTATTGCCCCGTTACCGGGGGATGGAATAAACATAACACAAGTCCCCGCACGGAAGTCCCGCCTACGGACGTCGGTTGTCTGACCAGCAGCAGCTATTCATTGATATAATTACAAAGTTTTGTTGGCCAGTTGATGAGCCAGTTGGAAAACAAAATCAAGAATGCGATTGCCTTGGTCGCTTTTCCGTTTGCCGTTTGGGCAAAAAGTTTTAATTTCAAAATGAAGTTTGTTTCAATGCTCGGTTCAGGCTGTTACGGGGGATGGCAATAAAATAATCAAAGCGTGCACAAAAATGCAACGAGAATTGCCGAAAAACTGGTAACAAAAGTAAGCGAACGGCAGAACGCGGCAAAAGCAAACCAAAAAAGCTGTGCTGCATACAGCGCAGCTTGGATGCCTTTTTTTGAGATTTGACAAATATTTTGACGTTATGACAATGAATAAAATCAAATGTAAAGCATTATATTTTCCTGTTCCTAATTGTATGTATATATATATAGTATATAAAGTATTTATTTGATAAGTTTTATTAAAATATACATATATATACATACTAACCAAATAATGTAATATATACATATATATTTATTTATATATGATACTATACATGGCTGCAAACCGCGTTTGAATCGAACCGGTTCGACATCGGGATTCTTTTTTTTTATTATTTACCGAAGTTAAAACAAAACCGATTGCCAAAACCTAACCAAATTTATATTGAAGATAAAGAACTTTTAAGAGGTAAATACCAATTTTGGGGCAAATCGAAAACTAACTGAATTATTTCATTAAAATTTTGATAATAGATTACAAACGAAAGTTTTTGGATGTGGAAAGAGAGGTTCATGAACTGAACCTCAAATCAGGAAGCCGATGCAATCCGTAAACACAATAAACGACAATTTCGTTGGGATTTACAGGCCTGACTACATATGTATAAACTATACATTGATAACAAAATACAATTAATATATACATTATATATGGATATATAAGTATTTGTATATAAAATTCTATATATATATATATATATATACAATGACATGGCCAATATTCCCTTTAATATACCAAACTCTTCGGAAGACGTTAGAGGCTGTTTCGAGACAGGGTGCGCCCAACAGCAGTCCAGTGCAAATTTACCTGCAAACTGTGAGAAGGACAGATGGACAAGCAAATAGATATTCGAAAAATAGCAAAAGTTGTAGAAAGTGGCAGAGGAGCAACAGAGGAAAGGATTCCAATGCCAATGAAGTTCTTCGGGGCGTAATGAGACGCTCGTCGTTGCCCAGCCTGCATGTAGCACCAACGAGAGAGAGAAAGGAAAATAGAGACAGATGCAGAGGTTGCTGTTATGCGCCATTAGGGTATAATTAAAATACTCAAGTTGCACAGCGGCTACACTTGCTGAAGCAAACTAACCAAATGACGAAGACGCTGATAATGACAACAGACGACGAAAGCAACAAAGTTGCCAATGCAAGCCAATGCCAATGCAGATGGGGACAGATGTGGTAGTGCAAACGAGACTGGATGTCAGATGAAAGCTTGGCTTAGGGCTTGTGGTTGTCAACAATCGTGATTTTTCGGGAGACCCGCAACACTTAAGTCTTATTCATAGCAAAGCTATTTGATTTTTGTTTTTTAAACAAGATCTCTTGATAACGACTATATTGAAGATATTAATTTAATATTTGTTTTAATCGGTTATATTGATGTAAATACATAGTTTTGTTTTTAGTTTTTAAACATAACAGAACGAAAAAGAAAATTGTTTATACAGGCAGCTCTTTGCTGCAGAAAGAAATCAATACTCATATACTTACTAGATATGCTATGTGCTATATACATTTTACGGTATAGCTTTCTGAGGGTTTCTTCTATGTTCATTTCATTTCGTTTGGTTTCGTTGTGCTCTGCCCAAAAGGAAAAGTTTGCACTTGAAGTAGTTTTTTCGTTTGCCTTGTTTGTTTTTGGTTTTATGTGTATTACTTTCGATGCCTCGTTGTCGTTGTTGTTGGGGCTGATGCAGCGCTCGTCTGGCAAACTGTTAAGCACTTAAGTAGCATTAAAGCAATCACGATAGTCTAAAGGATTGCCAGTAACGGAAACAGCAACGGGAACGCCAACAGCAACAGGAACAGCAGTCCTATTCTATTTTTTTTCTTTGTTTTTTTTTTTTGTTTTTTGGTCATGGCCGTATTGGAACACATACAAAAACGCATACATATATTTGAGTGAATGTGGCAATAGTTTCATATACATTGCAGGTAGTCTAAGATCACTCGACTTCTGTTCTTTTCACTTCTTAGGTCTGCCTCTTTCTGTCTATGGTTACGTGTATGCATATATGTGCATTTATGTATCTATGTTTGGCATATTTTTAGGAAGATTTTGATTGAATTCCGCATTGCGAAATACATAACCGAAAAGCACACACATACAGCTACTCACAAATGTACATACATACATATATGGCAATTTTTCCCTGTATCTAGCACAAAAATACACATGTATAAGAATTTACTCCGCTAACTGCGCAGTCCCTACCTTACGCCAATCACTATGGTAATTGCAGTATTGAATATACATATATACTATATATTTATTTATTTGAAAATGTTTAACGTACATAAATATAAATCACGAAGAGCTACAATAATAAATATTTTCTATAGCCTGAACCTATTTAAATACGGTATAACTGTTTTGTGCGAGTATAACAGGCAGAAGGAAACATCTCCGATCCCATTAATATATATATCCTAGTCAGGCACACCCGATAAGAGCAGACTTGCCTGTTTTTTGAGTAAAATCTTTGTATGAATGTAAATTATTTTATTTTTATATGCTTTTATCTGTTGTATGTTTTTACATAAGAATAGTTCAGTGGGAAAGAGTTGAGATATCTGAATCATTGTGGTTAGAATTTTTGGCTTATTTTAGACTTATTGTAAACTGAGTGGTCTAGAATTAGCAAGTGAGTGATAGTCGAACTTCAGATAGCTAAATAGTGTCAAGTCCTAGGAGATTTTTGGTGTTGTTAAATTCTCCTTGTGTGTCTTTGGTTGGAATTAATTGCTATGACGTGTTGTGTGTTAGACCACTAAACATACAACATGTTGTATGGAATAAGAGGTTGGACCAAATTGTGTTTTAGTAGTCATATATTTTGAGCTCAATGTGTTTGAGGTTGTATTGTATTTGTAGTTTGTTTCTGTAATGAGGGTGAATTTATCTGCATCATTGGCTGTTTGGTCCGCTTATTTGTTAACGGGAATATTTCAGTGCCTGGGAATCCACATCAGTAAGACTCTTTTATTTCGGAATAATAAAAAAATTCTTATGGACGTTGGTTAATATTGGTATTCTTGAGGTTGGCTATTGACGGTTAGGCAGTCTGTGCAAATATCGATATACACAGACACATTCCTACATATAAGTGGCTTGATGCTGTGTTAGTTATGGTTAACTAAGTTAGTAATGTTGTGAGGCAACATTTTTGCTGCTTGCATCAAACTTAATTTGAATGGTTATAATGCTCATAACAAAAATAATGATATTGATAATTAGCCTAATGTCCACTGATTCCATAAACTCACATGCTTACATAACAAATCCATGTGTATTCATTGAATGCAGTTACCACTCATCATTAAACAGTTTCTTATTATACTAGCTATAACATTTATGAAGAATGTATTCTTTTTTGTTTCTCATGTAATGCAGAAGATAATGAAAAATAGAAAATCGAATCATTTACTGACGCTGCTGATATTGGGTAGTTGGATATTAATGCTGGGACTTGCTACCGCTTCAGGTCATGGTGATCCATTGGGAGATGTAGACAATGTACCGCACATGCGCAGCAAACGGGGCATCGTTTGGGATTTCTTGCAGAAAATGGTCATAACAAAGAACCTTATTGTTGATGTAAGTATGATAAAGCTAATATTGTATATACATTCTACGACATTGTTGATTTTATTTTATTGTCTTGCAGCAATACACAGATACTCGGAATACTCTTAATGATATCTACAATACTGTGAATGAGCAATTTAAAGACCCGGCGCCTGCGAAACCTACAAGTCAGCCAAGGCCAACAACGGAAAAGCTGGTAAGATAATTTCTTCTGTAAATGTATCTATCTCTCAGGCAAAAAGAGGCTATAAAATATATATTATACAATATTGCCTTACCCCGATCCCTTCAAAATTGCAAAAAACTCTTTTAAAATGTCGCGGTAGACACCTAATTGCCAAAAAAAAATATTCTGCCATACAAAATTTTCTGTACGATTCTTCTTAAGAAGCTATATAATATAGTATTGCGATCTTATAACAATTGGTTGATATTCAAGCAACATATGGAAATGCTGGGTTTGGTCAAGATATCTTGATACAGACAAAAGTTGTATGATATGGTCCGATATTGAAAATTGTTATGTAAGGAGCATAGTGAAACTATGAGTGTGCTCCAGATATCTTTATAAATCTAACAGTTTTTCATACTACTTTGAATCGACTGATTCATTTGGAAGATGTCTGATAAAGTGGCTCTATCCGGCCGGTCCCGACACATGTACTGCCTTAGTCTGGCCGACTGTCGGCTAACATTCTTTCTTGTTTCCCACTTTCCAGTCAGGCAGAGCCACTCACTCAACAATCTTTTGCATTGACAAAGTCCTAACCGCCTAGCAAGTTCATCCTTTGACAAGCCAGCACTTTCTTTCTGCAACAACAACAACAGTCGTAACCGCATTACACCACTCAGACGATACATACGCTGCACGAGCAACAAACAGACCATCATGAATGGAGCGGACAGCACGTCTGCTTAGGCCCCAGGTACTGCTCAAAATTCGGCGTACTTGCCCCACCAAGCCAAACAGTCGGGCCTTAAGGCCAGCAATATAAGGAGTGAAACACATCCTCCCGCTTAAAGTTATGCCGAGGTGTTTCACCTCAGTCGCATACCTCACATTTTCACCGTTCAATCTGACAGTGGGTGGTCGACTAGGTGCCAATCAGCCCTTAAGCAGCATTGACGCGGTCATGTCCATTACCAGACTGACTCCAACACTTTCGCCCACTCATATACAGTGCGTAAACACGTACCCGCATTCGTCTCAATCTCAATACGCGACCGACCTTTGATCAAGAGAAATATGTCATCCTCAAACGCACAACACTTACCCATTCGCTTGACGTATTAATGCTGGACTGACCAGAGTCACTAACATACCTGGTGCTGACGATCCTCCCCGGGGTAGAACTCATTCAGCAAAACATTCATACAATTACCCGGCCACTACCTCTAACTATTGTATAAGCACAATCCCAGTGCTGTTCCCTTTTGCGCTTTATGAAAGATCGCTACTCATCCGTTTTCATTTATACACCGACTATATTCGAACCTGTTGGGCTGCACCCTCGGCATTGGTATCTCTGATCCTTGGGAAACGCTTCCGCAGTGCTCATCTCATGCGTCCACCAGTAGTTTGACCTGACAGTAACGCCCAAACTTCATTCATTAAATGCATTAAGCGGAACTTGCGTTGCTGGCTTGTGAACAATGAGCACATGAAGAGAACAATTCACACTACAAGTGTGACAACGATTACCCCAGCACCCTCAATCAAGGTGGTAGGGAGTGTGACACCAATCTCAATCGGATTGTGGTTACTCATACCTATCCAACCCAGTACGCACGAATCTAAAGGATACACACTCATTGCTGCCGCATTCGTATGAGTGACATCAATGTCACTCTGACCTACCGGACCCGCAAACATCCTGGGACATGGCCCACTCGCCTAGCATCTCACTCCATGTATGGTTCGAATACCTAGGCAATTGTCTGGATATGTTACTGAACCACATGGGGGACGATGCATTCGCGTCAAGTACAAGGATGACTGGTGCGCTACTAACCATTGGTAGCATCTCATCCAAATACAAAATGTATGGCTCAAGAGGAATGTGCGGTCCCCAAGCCTACATTCGCGTCAAGTACAAGGATGACTGGTGCGCTACTAACCATTGGTAGCATCTCATCCAAATACAAAATGTACGGCTCAAGAGGAATGTGCGGTCCCCAAGCCTACATTCAACCGCCGGTCGTGTAGGGTGGCATCGTCGCGCTCGTTTGCTTTGGAAGTAATAAATTAAAAAAAAAAAAGTTCTCTTGCCAGGGTTCGAGCTCGCAACTTACCGCATTAATTGCTGCCGCCTCTACGCAACAGCCACACCAGCCAAAAAAAAAAAGAAAAACAGTTTCCTCGGCAGGGTTCCGCCGCCTTTACTCAATAGCCACACCAATCATTGAGTCTTCAAGAGAAAAAAGCGAATTGAAATAGCAGCACAGAAAACAATTCAATCGCAATTGCAATGCTCTTGATAGAATTCAAAGATGACGCGCATGAATGTGTGTGTGTACATGTATACAGAAATTCTTGGAATTTGCGCTTGCTGCTGCACGTGCTTGCAGGCCAAAACACATTTTCTTTCGTGTTTCTTAACCGATCTTGATAAAATTTTCAGTAGTATATCTTATTGTACTATAAAATATTCAAATTCAAAATGACAATTGCATTTAAATTGTGGCTTAATTAGATAGGCAATACAAGTACTAACATGATTTATAGCTTTTTGGTGGTAGCGGGGAGGTGGCGATAGCTATAAAATGAAAGATAATTGATATATATATACTATTCTAGAAGCTACATGTCAAGTTTGGTGACTCTAGCTCTATCGGTTTTTATCGATTACTTGGAAACGGGGCAAGTTATCGATTATCGGAAACAAACTCGATCGAAAATTTCAAGTCTCTAGCTCTTATCGGTGCTGATCAAGAATATGTATGTATACTTTATGGGGTCGGAGATGCTTCCTTCTGCCTGTTACTTACATTTGCACAAATATATTATACCCTTTTTACCCATTTTCAATGGGTTCAGGGTATAAAAATGTGCTAGACATTTTCTAGTTTGGGACAGTTTAGTGCAGAAATGCACTGAACCTCGCGATGACCCATCTGCCGCAGTGAAGGCAATCGTCTTCATTGGCCCTACATTCATTATGGTCACATTCCGCTACCAGGTCAAAACTTCTCAGCCTAAATGGAAACCCAAATTCCATAGGGTTTGCGAAGGCCAGCACCCTGCAGGCTGGCATTTACTGCTCCGCTACTATCCACTTACCATGGCCCTGCCGACATCCGAATATCTTTAAAGGCTTACGCGACATCAGCCATTGACGTTAATCTCAAATATATCACCCATGAGCTTGTCAGGAGATATCTGCGAGTGAACGCCCCGGATCAGGACTTTCGGTCCCAAAACATTTTTAGTCGCCTCCAATTCCACCTTCAGTACTTTACAATCTTCTTCCGTTCGACAACCGGCTGCATAATCACGCAGAGGTTTCACCTCATGAACACGCACGATAAGGGTAGACCCTATTGTCTTCACTACCTGGGCAACCACGCCCTTCGCAGTCTTGCCAGCAACCTTGCTGCGCACGGCCAAGGACTAGGTCTCGATTAACCAAGGCATCTGCGAAGTACACGGCAATGTCCGGAAGTTGTCTGCCTCATCCGCTGCTTGCTCCTCTACCTTAATTCACAATTTCACGACGATTCCGATGCCTGGGACAACTCGTATTTTGACGAAATCACACAGACCTCCCCCCTCGTAGTGGGCTTTTTCTTATGGCGGCATCGCCAGCAGGTTTATGCTTTGTTTTTTAAAGCAAGTGGCTCTAGTCGGGAATTTCCGACTAGGGGATACTCTGAACCCTCTTCTACCAACACCAAATGCAGCTCACGCTACGAGCTCGTTTGCATTAGCAGTAATATTAAGTAAGAGGTTCTAGTCGGGAGCTGCCGACTAGGGGATACCCTGAACCCTCTTCTTCCGACAGGTATAAAATGAAAATACTTGATATATATATACTATTCTAGAAGCTACATGTCAAGTTTGGTGACTCTAGCTCATATTATTTGCCGATATTGCTCAAAAAACAGGATTACGATTTCGATTTTTATCGATTACTTGGAAACGGGGCAAGTTATCGAATATCAGAAACAAACTCGATCTGCGCGGGGACTAGGAGGACCTACAGCTTAAATTTCAAGTCTCTAGCTCTTATAGGTTCTGAGATCCTTGCGTTCATACATACGGACAGACGGACATGGCTAGATCGACTCGGCTATTGATGCTGATCAAGAATATATGTATATGCTATATGAGGTCGGAGATGCTTCCTTCTGCCTGTTACATACATTTACACAAATACATTATACCCTTTTTACACATTTTTAATGGGTTCAGGGTATAAAAATACATTTCGGAGAGAATAAAACAGCTCCCCCAATAGTACTCGAAATCGTTATATGCCACACTGCTTGCGACCTTCTCTACTCAACCGCCATTCCAACAAATAATTTTTAAAGAGAATAAAACGAATTAAAATAGCAGCAAAACAATCGCAATTGCAATGTTGTTAATAGAATTCAATAAAGACGCGTATAAAAGTGTGTGCACATGCGCATTTTTGCAATTTGCACTAGCTGCCGCAAACACGAGGCCAGCCTAAACACGTTTTCTTTAATAACTTTTCTGTTTTATACCCGATCTTGATGAAATGTATATCTTATTGTGCTATTGAATATTCATGTATTCGACAAAAGACAATTGCGTTAAAATTGAGGCTTAAATTAGTGAGCAATATAAATTAGTTTATTTACTTGATTTATGGCTATGAAGTGGTAGCGGAGAAGTGGTAATAGCTATAAAATGAAAGATACTTGATATATATACATAAACTATTCCGAAAGCTACATGTCAAAAACTTGCCTCGAAATCACGCCTGTTCGTCACCAGTTCTGATAACGAACTGAGATAAACAGACAGACAGACATGACTAGATCAACTCGGTTATTTATGCTGCGTAAAAATATATATTAACAAATGTATATACCTTATAAATTCGTAAATGCTTCCTTCTGCCTTATATATGTACATATACACACAAAAAAATTCTACCCCATTGCCCGTTTTCAATGAGTTCTGGGGAAAATATATGCATACATATGTAGGTATATAATATTATATAATTATTTATCAAAATTCCTGTTGTTTTTATTGTTCTGCAGAATTCTAGTGATGAAGACAGTAGCAGTGATCAGTCCACAACAACTACAGAGGGCTACAGTATTTCTCGCTATGAGTTGGGCCGTATTCTGGGCCGGAACTTCCGCGGTATACAACGTCTGGCCCAGACCGAGCTTAAAGAGGCCATCAATGTAAATAATAAATTGCTTATAATTTCCTCTTTTGATCACTTTATACTCCTCCATTGTTACAGGCAACTCACTACAATCTAAGAGAATACAAACAGGAAGCGGACAAGCAGTTTGCTAACAGCTTGGGCGTTGAGAAAAAAAACAAGCTGAAAAGTCTGAAGGGCTGAGCTTAGCCAAAAGTACTTGGTGGTCTGACGTTCCACAAAACGCGCTGAGTGCCCAATTGTATTCGGCGCAATGTCTGACGATCCTAGCTTTTTAAATGAATTGCCTATGTACAGATGTAACGGTTGTTATTATTATTATTACTTAGTGATTGTATATATACATATAAATACATTGAATTTTGGCTTAAGACATGACAACAACAATACTCAAGCGTGAGACCTAAAAACAGACCCTTTTTGTTCAGTTGTATAATAGCTGGATCACTCGGGCAATATTTCTACAGAGAACGTGGATATTCCCGTATACATATGGATATGTATATGTACATATATATGATATGTATAATGTTCTGTAAGTTGAATCATAGCCATTTAGAGTGTTTGTTTTAGATATAAATTTATTTTATAGTATTAAATAAACTACTTTGAAGGGAGTTTTTAGCTTAATTCTTTTCGGCATTGTCGGTTATTATTATAAAAAAATTAGCCAGTGACTCCTAGCGATCGTAGGCCAAGTAGTATTTTCTATCGTCGCTTGGCCGAGCAAAGCTGAATCAACGTTTTTGACGATCAGCAACTGTGTCTAGCTACCCTCTTCTTTTTGGGACGCAGCATAATAGCTATACAAGCCTCCAAATACAGAAGCAGCGTTATAAGTCATCGACGAAAGCGCACTCGGTAATCCATTTAGCTTAACTTGATGTACTTTATGTCTGCAAGTCAAGACAAAACGGAGCCCAATGGCCTGTAGTAAATAGATAATTCGATTTTCCCTTTTCAGCCCGAACTTCACGTCTAAAGTGAAATTATACATAGATAGTTGAAAACAAGTAAGAGGTTCTAGTCGGGAGCTCCCGTCTAGGAGATACCCTGAACCCTCTTATTCAAACACCAAATGCAGCTCGCGCTACGAGCTCGTTTGCTTTAGTAGTAATAAAAATAAATTAAAAAAAAAAAGTTCCCTTGGCAGGGTTTGAACTCGTAACTGACCGCAATACTTGCTGCCGACTCTACTCAACAGCCACACCAGCCAAAAAAGAAAAGAAAAACATTTTCCTCGAACTTGTAACTGACAGCGCTACTTTCCGACACCTTTACTCAACAGCCACACCAATAATCGAGTTATAATGAGAAAAAAAACGAATTAAATAAGCACAGAAAACAATGCAATCGCAATTTCAATCCTCTTAATAGAATTATACAGAAATTCTTGCAATTTGCGCATGCTGCCGTAAACACGAGGGCAACCAAAACACATTTTCTTTCGTGTTTCTTAACCGATCTCGATGAAATTATCAGCAGTAGATCTTATTGTACTACAAACTATTTGTGTATTCTAAAAATGACGATTGCATTTAAATTGTGGCTTATTTTAATGGGCAGCATATGTAAATTGGTTTATTTACTTGATTTATTGCTATGAGGTGGTAGCGGGGAGGTGGTGATAGGTTTAAAATGAAAGATACTTGATATATGTATTCTATTCTAGAAGCTACATATAAGGTTTGGTGACCCAAGCTCTTATTATTTACCAAAATTTATCGATTTATCGATTACTTGGAAACGGAGCAAGTTATCAAATATCGGAAACAAACTCGATCTGCGCGGGGACTAGGAGCACCTACAGCTAAAATTCCAAATCTCTAGCTCTTATAGGTTCTGAGATCCTTGCGTTCATACATATGGACAGACGGACGGACGGGCAGACAGACGGACATGGCTAGATCGACTCGGCTGTTGATGCTGATCAAGAATATATATGCTTTATGGGGTCGAAGACGCTTCCTTCTGCCTGTTACATACATTTACACAAATACTTTATACCCGTTTTACCCATTTTCGACTTTGCAGTCCATAGAAAAAAAAATCTGAAGAAATCAATGCTTTCTGCTGAAAAATAAACATTCGTTCACACAAACTATTCATATTTATCATGTATCAAAAAAAATTTTACAAAGATGTTTAAAAATGAATTAAAAGCCGATCGGCTGGTAAACAAAAAAGTTGCATACTGTTTTCCGCTTAACTTTCACAGTTGCAGGAGGTATTTCCAAAGTCGCTGTTACACGTATTTATTAAATGCTTATGTTGAGATTTTTACTTGGCGAGAAAATGGGTTTGAGGCCGATCGAATGAAAACTCAAAAGTTCTATGCAACCGTTTTTGGGATTCTGCCACACTTGCAAATAGCATTTACCAAAACACCGTCTTAACATGCACCTCTATGTTATAACAAACGGTAATCGTCGCAGCTTCTTAGCTCTCGCTGTTTGGACTATGCGTTAATCACCAATAAGTCATCACGATAAACTGTTCTATGTATGTATATAGATTACTAGCGGGTATAACCCGGCCTTGCCCGTGGCACGTATGTTATAAAATCAATGTTTTTAAAAAGCTTTGAAAATGATTTTGAAACTGATCGGACGGGAATTAAACAAACTTAAAATTCACCAAAAATAACTTTGAAATGCATTTTCCACCGAAGGAGTTTAGATTTTGCGAAAAATGTGAAACACGTCTCAAATGATTTTTCTTATAGATCTTTGGAAATAAATTTGAACACAATACGTCATCCACCAAATCTTTGACCTCCATTTCCACCAAGGAGGAACGGATTTTTAGAAAAGTGTGAAAAACCCCTCAAATGAATTTAAACAAAGATCTTTAAAAATAAGTTTGAGGCCGATCGGATCGTTAACAAAAAACTTTCATACAACCGTTTTCCGCCAATTTACCACTCTTGCGGGTGGAATTTCCCAAATCGCTGAAATACGTATTTATTGAGTTCTTATGTAGAGCTTTGAAAATAAGTTTGAAGCAAATCGGACACAACTTAAAACTTCGCCCAAAAAATCTTTGAATCGCATTCCCCCCGAAGAAGTTTAAATTCTGCGAAAAGTGAAAAACACGTCTCAAATGAATTTTCATATAGATACTTGGAAATAAATTTGAGGGCAAAACGTCACCCACCAAACTTTTGACCCCCATTTCCACCAAGGAGGGATGCATTTTCCAAAAAGTGCGAAACACCCCTCAAATGAATTTGAACAAAGACCTTTGAAAATAAATTTGAGGCCGATCGGATGGTAAACAAAAAAGTTACATACAAACGTTTTTCGCGATTTTTCCACACTTGCGGGTGGAATTTCCCGAAACCCCGTCTTAACGTGCACCTACATCACATAAGGTAACTACAGTGAAAATTTCAGCTTCCAAGCTCTTACGGTTTGGGCTGTGCGTTGATCACCAATCAGTCAATCAGTCAGTCAGTCAGTCAGTTAGTCAGTCAGTCAGTCAGTCAGTCAGGACAAACAGTTTTATATATAGAGATAGAAATTACATGTAGTTGGAATACAAATGTAGTTGAAAAACGAAAGGATTGCTACATTCTACCGAAGCCATATGCATTGTGTAATAGAACGGCATCGCTGTTTTTGATTCCACTCGCACTACAGGAAATTGGATTACACTCAGTGTTTAAACGAATGAGTGTGTATGTGTCCACATAAGCAACAATGCGCACAAATTTCGGTTGCTTTTCTATCACACAAAGCATTTGTCTTTCTTACTCTCTTGTTCTCTGAGCAAGTGAGCGATTCTCGGACCTGAACAAAAACGAAGTTGACAGGAGACCAGAACTAAAGAATATGAATGGTTACCAACATTTGTTCTAGCTCCCATCTATATGTTGTATGGCTAGTGGCGATGTGCATAAAGTGCATGTTAAAATTGAATTCGCAAAATTTCCATCCGTTATTTCGGAAAATTGTGAGAACAACTTTTTGCTTAACATTCGAGGGGCCTCAAATTCAATATTGCATAAAAAGGTTATAATGTTTTTGTGTAAATGTATGTAAGATCCAGAAGGAAGCTTCTCTGACCTGTAGAAGATTGTGTGTTCCACTTGATTTATGTCAACAGTTGTCGGCAATCAGAATCTTGCTCAAGCTCGAAAAGCATTCGCTTGGGTCCCAAGACTTGTGCCAGCTACAGATGCTTGCGGCTGCAACTTTGCAGACAACAACTTACAACGACTGCACTGTGGGCGCGGAGGCTATTATTTTGCCATAAAGTAAAAATTTTCGTCATAATATATATTTATTTTAGTGCTGGTTTTGGCGACTCCATATATTAAATATTTTTTTGGCTGCCTCGGGGCTATTTTAACACATTGTGCCAGTACAATTAATTCGAATTTGAAAAAACTTGACCATGTCTAGTGGACTAAAAGCGAACTTTCTGTCAAATTGTGCCAATTATTTAATTTTTGCCCAATTAGTTTTCAGTGATCCAACCCTGCTCTAGGTTTGGCTAGATAACAGAACTATGTCCACTCTCGTCCATTATGACGGTCAAACTGCGAAAGCAAGTAACGGGACGCCCAAGCGTAGCATATAACGATAAAAGACCTTGGCTAAAAGGAAAGTCGGCAGCCGAACTGGCACAAAACCAGGAACATAATACCCGAATTTCAATGCAGCCACGGTATCGGCAAAAAAGAAAAAGCGATGTACAAGATGCTGCATTTGTCTTAAAGAAATCTTTAATGTAGCTTTGTCGTTTTTATTGTAAAATACATTATTATAAAATGAGAGAAACAAGTAAATTACATTTAAATATTATTTTCCCCATCCATGAGAATATAATCAAAATGTACGCCGTTTAGTAAATAATTAACAGAGGCCGCTGCCGGTAGGATTATTTTTTTGCAGATGAAAATATTTGCTCAATTTCTAAACATTACTGACGTCAGGTAAGTTCTCAGTTATGAATTCTCCAGAGCAAAAGGGCATGTAAAAACAGCGAATCTAAGAGAAGAAACCCTCGTCAATAGATCAATCATTATTTCTAACTGAATATATCAGATTAATTGGGAAAAAAATTAATCGTAAATGTCCATCTGTGCGAATTTGTAGATAATTATGTATAGATAGAAACAATATATATTAATTCCCTTAATTAGCTATTCTTAAACGTATCGATCCTTAAAATCAATTTACGCAACCTTTATACAAAACAATGACAAATACAAGACAAATCGTAATGCTTAGCAGATTTGAGAATGCCGACTAGGATATCCTGTAACCAGCGGCAAGAGAAAATTCTAATTAAAAAATGTTTTTTTTTATTGAAATGACCAATCAAAAAGTAAAATGTTCCTGATTGGTCCATACTATAAAGGAACGTACGTACCAAATCTTTTGATTTGAGTACACTAAAGCTTCGACTTGACAAATAAAATGTAAAGAGAAAGACGAGCATAGCTAAATCGACTTGGCTCAATAGCTTCAATATGTTGATCAATATTATATATATTTTATGGGGTCGGATAGTCTTCCTTCTGCATGATATATACATTTGCACAAGGCCGTCACCCTTTTTACAGTCGAGCTAAGTCTCCAAGAGGATTAAAAAAATGTCTACATTAACACATTTTTATAATAATATATAATCATTTTTAAACCGCATATATATGCGTGTTATGTTATGCTATAGCGTTTTTCTCAGCTTACAGTATACTGCAGGACTTAAAAAGATAAAATACATTGTATTATCCCATTCACATTAATAACATTTTATAAGAATACCTTCAACTTCGCTTTAGATGGCGGTGAGATAGGCGTGGTCGTATCGATTTGAAATTTCAAATATTTTCTTTAAATGCCATTATTGGAAAATGTACGGCTCTTAAGCATTAATATTAGATTTTATTTTAAAAAAAATGGTAATTGTGACCACTGTGAACTGTAGACAGCGAATAAAGTCGGTGAGCTGACGGTCTGGGACAGTGTTAAGGGTCAGACGGTGCAAAAAGTGGACAGATTCTCGACACGCACAGTGCCCCAGCCACAGGCTTTGTCGATGCAAAAGACGCAACCTGGCATTCATTATCGGCGCTAAAGTTTTTGGCCAACGTACTTTCAAGACAGGCATCTCATGGGCATCGAATTATGACACTTTTAGTGGTTTTTGCTAACTATGCGAGTTGCCTTTTGCCATTTGGGACTGCCACTGACTACCTTCGTGTTTTCATATTAATTTTGCTCTTTGGATTTGTTTGAAACTTTACTTCGATTTCAGTAAAGAGCACGACACGGGAGAATATACCATTATATATTATAAGTATATATTATATATTATACGCATATATTTAAACATACATGAACGCAAAGTTTATGTGTGTGTTTTTTGCGTGCTTACATTGGTTCCTTTTGCCTATTGAAAATGAGTTAAAACAGTAAAAAATTTTGCTGCAAATGTATTTAACAGAAATAAGCATTTCCGATCAAAAAAATATCTATATTGTTGTCCAGAAGGTCTGAACGCGTCGATCTCGGAAATTATATGAAAAAAGCTAGTTTCCCAAATATTGAAATCTTACATTTTACTTTTGTTTCAATTAATTTTGTTCTTCAATGAAGCCATGTGTATACTTTGTGGTTGACATTAGATCGCTACGGTGATTTAGGAGCACCATCATAATCAGTCTAGTTTCAAGTTCGAGAAGAACAGACAACGATTTCCTATTTTGAAAACGTGTATCATTTAATTTTAATTTCTTCCATAGTTCAGAATGCTATAAAAATCAATTTGGAGGGCTTTAGTCTGAAGTACCCAATCGATTGATATGAATATTGCTCTTAATTTTTTTTATAACACCCTGAATTTCCTCTTAGATGATTATATTCCCAACTCAAGTCCTTCGATTGCTCTTCCAAAGCCACCCTGGTTTACTCCCAGACTATCAAACTTACAAATTATTAGGGGTAACTATTTCAAAAAGTTTAATAAGTGTGGTTCTAGTATTGACTTAAATAAATACTCCATAACCAAGTCATATTTTTTTTTAGAATTCTCAGTGCTAAAATGCGAGCCAGTTTTATAATTTTGTAAACTTGAAGCGTAAATCTTCAATTATCTCGGGATGGATAAAGCTACGCCAGTCAATTGCATCTAAATTGTTTAAAGCGAATGCTTATGACCTTCAATCGTACTACACCTTATCTTGTCAGTAATACAATCGACAATACTCGATTGCAACGTATATAACAGTTAAGGATCTAGGCGTTCGTTTTGAAACTCTGCTTCAATCTTCATATATCTACCATCGTTAATATTGCCAAAGGTGCACTTGGATTTATTAAACGATGGTCTAAGGAGTTTAACGATCCTTTCATAACCAAACTTCTATACATCTCTTTTGTTCGCCTTATCCTTGAACACTGCTCTTGCATCTGGTCTCCGCAGTATAACAATAGCCAGGATCTTATTGAATCTGTTCAGAAGCAATTTCTGCTTTTTGCCTTACGAGGCTTAAATTGGGACCCCATCTTCGATTGCCATCCTACTCCAGCAGGCTTCTTCTCCTTGATCTTCCGTCGTTAACCAACCATGCAATCCTCGGTGTTGTCTTCCCACATAAGTTCATTCTTGGCGACATACTCTTCTTTTCCGTTAGAGCATCTTCAATTCTCTGTTCCGTCTAGACCTACCAGGAACTATCGCCCCTTATTCCTACCTACGTGCACAGCAGATTACGCTATGCACAATTCTTTTTGCGTGTTAAGCAAAAATTACAATAGTTTGTATCACGTTTTCTCCACAAAACATTCTCTACCCCTAATAAAATCATTGCTTTCAGGATACCTTCGGGAATTCACTGACCATTCCCCGCTATGAGTAGGGGCATAGCTTTAAATTTCTCCCATCGGGTTGGGGATTTTTCACCACTCGCTCTTTATCCTATCTACTTAACACTCTATTTACAAGTATACATTTCTTTACTTTTTAATAACTTTTTTCTTTCGTTTTTTCTATTTTTCGTATTTTCTTAAATAATAAAGTAAATTAAGATTATTTGTATTTTTTCTTTCTCCCTTCTTAGCTGTAGGCTCTAATAAAATTAGCTGTGAAAAGGAGCATAGCTGGCCGGACGGGTAAACAAAACACCTCCATCGTGTCGGTGATGTTATTAGAAATATGTGTATTATTATTAAGGCTTTTAGCATTTAATTTTCATAATCTTATGTGCCTGTCATCCTCGTCCCATGGCCATTCGCAGCGAATCGATTATTATGCGAAGAAGTATAGAGTTAAGCATCTCTAGAGAGTGGGAAGCTAGCAATTATAAATAAAGATGGAAGATGATATTTAAAATTATTAATATCTAAGCCACTATTTGTAACGTTAACGACATTAAACTATCCTATCCTTTACCGATGTTTGTATAAGCTAAGATAACTCAGTCAACCTAACGGTTCTTACAGCTCAGAAGTAAGATACAGCTCAGAAGTCAGATACATGTACAGTATTTCAATAGTGATTTTACTAGCCAAAAAAGCTCATTTTTTATGTTTATTTAAAAATACATATTTTTCATTCCTTATTTATTTTGATTCTTTATTTTTCCTAAAACTTAAAGAAATAAAAATTATTTAAATAACTTTATTCAAACATTTTAGGGAGTTAAAAAGCTAAAATCATTTGAATTTCCTGCTGTCAAGAAAGTGTTTTTACACCAAACTTTAATACTAAATAACAATATTGAAACAAGCAAGAGGTTCTAGTCGGGAGCACCCGACTAAGGGATACCCTGAACCCTCTGATTCCAACACCAAATGCAGCTCGTGCTACAGTCTCGTTAGATTTAGTTATAATAAAGAAAAATTAAAATCAACAAAAAAATTCTGACCTTGGCAGCGTTCGAACTCGCAACTAACCGCACCACTTGCCGCCGCCTCTACTCAAGAGCCACACCAATAATTGAGTTTTAATGAGAAAAAAACCAAGTAAAATAGCAGCACAGAAAACAATACAATCGCAATTGCAATGCTGTTGATAGAATTCAAAGCAGACGCGCATAGATGTGTGTGTGTGTGTGTGTGTGTACATGTATACAGAAATTCTTGGTATTTGCGCTAGCTGATGCTAACACGTGCGCACATAACTTTTGTGTTTCTTAACCGATCTTAATGAAATTTTCGACAGTACATCTTATTGTAGAATAGATTATAGAATATTTGTTTATTCTCAATTGTATTATCAATTACATTAATTGTGGCTTAAATAAGTGGGCAATACACGTTGATGTATTTATTTGATTTATAGCTTTTCCGTGGTAAAGGGCAGCCGGCGATAGCTATAAAATGAAAGAAACTTGATACGTATGTACTATTCTAGAAGCTACATGGCAAGTTTGGTGACTCTAGCTCTTATTATTTACCAGTTTGTTTCTGATATTCGATAACTTGGCCCGTTTCCCAGTAATCGATAAAAATCGATATCGAAATCTGGTTTTTTGAGCAATTTCCAAAGTCATCAAACCTGACATGTAGCTTCTAAAATAGTATATATATACCAAGTATCTTTCATTTGATACCTATCGCCACCTCCCCGCTACCACCACAAAGCTATAATCAAGAATTGCCCATCAATTTAAGCCACAATTTATATGCAATTGAATTTTTGAGAATACACAAATATTCTTTAAGATTAAGAAACACAAAAGTTATGTGCGCACGTGCTAGCAGCATAGCTGCTGCGCAAATTCCAAGAATTTCTGTATACATGTACACACGCACACATTCATGCGTGTCTGCTTTGAATTCTATCAACAGCATTGCATTTACTTTAATTGTTTTTTTCTCATTAAAGCACAATTATTGGTGTGGCCCTTGAGTAGAGGCAGCGGCAAGTGGTGCGGTTAGTTGCGAGTTCGAACGCTGCCAAGGGAACAATTTTTTTTTTCATTTTTATTTATTACTACTAAATCAAACGAGCGCGTAGCGCGATCTGCATTTGGTGTTGGAAGAAGAGGGTTCAGGGTATCCCCTAGTCGGGAGCTCCCGACTAGAACCTCTTACTTGTTTTCTATTGGATTCGTATCAGGACTTTGTGGTGGAGTATCCAATACCTTTTCCACAGTTGTACAACAGCCACACCCTCACCATATGTGCTTTATGGTTCGGGTCATTGTCCCGGTAAAATTTAAAAATTGGCTTTTTGCCCTCCTAAAATCCAAATTTCCGTGCACTGCTGACGAGATGTGTCTGTTGAATGCTCATATATTGTCCACCATCCATAGTATTTTCTATGAAGTTCGAATTTCCGCACCACACCATTACTGACAGTTTTCCAAACTTACATCCAGATTTCTGGATGGCCCATCATTGTAGTACAGCATCATTTTGCTCTCGTCACAGAATATGACGTTGTACCAAAACTCTTTCGACATATTTACATACATACATATGTATGTACATGTGCTTTTCGGACAGTTTCATTTGAAACATCAACACCACTTTCTTCGTTGAATTCCTGAGGAATAGCGTAATTTGTGGATTATTCTCAATTTTCCGTTTATCTCGGTCAGAAATTTTGCAGGGACGACCACTTACTGGCTTTGCCTCTAGCCTATCTTCCTTATTGGCTCTGTTTAATATTTTGTAAATACATATGTAGTTGGTTATGGATAAATGAAACATATCGGCCAGCTCCAAGACTTGACGTCCCATCTGATGGGTATAATACACCAGCTGAGCGACTTCAAATGTTTCCTGCCATTCCATTTTTCACAAAACTGAAGCCAAACTTTACAAATTGCAATAGAAAATTACTAGAAAAGTAGAAAACAGAAGAGAAGCAAAAACACATGAGCCTAAATTGCAAACCAATTTACCGTAGTTGTTAAAACACTTCAATGACAGCATGAAATTATAATGTTTTTAGCAGAGTTCGCAAATAACAGTCAACACTTTCGGGTTGTCTGTAAAATAACAGTTATTGTCAGACAGAATGAATAAAGGAGAAAGAAAACACACAAAGTTCTGTTTCTATGTAGCAGACTCTGGCACGAGCAAAGACACTTCTCTTCGTATTTTTTTCGGGCATGTTATTCCACGAACACTGAACAGAAAAAATTGGTGCCAAAGTGTCTTTTGTGCTTGTGTGTGTCTAATATAATTGCATGCATTTTTAATTGTTAAGCTTAATATTTAATAACAAGTAAGAGGTTCTAGTCGGGAGCTCCCGACTAGGGGATATCCTGAACCCTCTTCTTCCAAAACCAAATGCAGCTCGCGCTACGCGCTCGTTTGATTTAGTAGTAATAAAGAAAAATGAAAATAAAAATAAAAAAATGGTGCCCTTGGCAGTGTTCGAACTCGCAACTAACCGCACCACTTGCCGCCAACTCTACTCAAGGGCCACACCAATAATTGTGCTGTAGTGAGAAGAAAACCAATTAAAATAGCAGCACAGAAAACAATACAATCGCAATTGCAATGCTGTTGATACATGTATACAGAAATTCTTGGAATTTGCCCAGCAGCTATGCTGCTAACACGTGCGCACATAACTTTTGTGTTTCTTAACCGATCTTAATAAAATTTTCGACTGTACATCTTATTGTAGAATAGAATAAAGAATATTTGTGTATTCTCAAAAATTAAACTGCATATAAATTCTGGCTCTTAATTGATGGGCAATACAAGTTGGATAATTAACTTGATTTATAGATTTGAGGTGGTAGGGGGGGGACTAGGAGGACCTACAGCTATTTCAAGTCTCTAGCTCTTATAGGTTCTTATATCCTTGCGTTCATAAATACGGACGGACGGACAGACAGACAGACGGACATGGCTAGATCGACTCGGCTATTGATGCTGATCAAGAATATATATACTTTATAGGGTCGGAGATTCTACACATAAACATATATAAACAAACTAAAAATTATTTAATGGGTGTTTTCTTATATCTTTGAATATATGCATGTACACATACATATATAAAATAGCTTGCCTACTTCTTAACTGTATTATGTCATACCCTCTCTTTCACTCTCTCTCTCTCTCGCTCTAGTTTCCATTGATATCGTCACACTACAACAATAAGAAAAGACACTTTTCGCTTCCACTTTGTTCGTTTTGCTCTTCAAATAACACACATTTCTGTGCGACCGACCGAATGTGTCCTGTTAAGATCTTACTGTTAGACATAACAGCGGTATTTCTCAAGCAAAAGCACAAACAAAGTACACATTTGCTACGAAATAAAGTGTTCGATGGGGGCAAAACCGAATTTGCTTCGTTTTTTTCTGTTTATTTGAGAGCCGACCGCATTGAAAATAAGTGTTGACTGTTATTTGCGACCTCTGGTTTTTAGTTTTTTAATTCTCTAAAATGTTTGGATAATGTTATTTTAATAATTTTGCCGAGAAGAAACGCATAGAAGAGACAACGAATACTGTACGCTAGGGGATGGGTTCCCTCGATTTTAGCGTCAAACTGTTTCGTAAGTTGGAATACGTTTCCTGCAGCGTCTGTGAATTTCACTAGGGAATTGCATTGACTTTCACAACTTGAGCTAACATTTCGATTGTCGTTGCGGAGAAGCAATTGACAGCAGAGTTGGCATCATTTGTATGAGCATTTCGTGAAAAAAAATTTGGAAAGCGAAAATAACAAATTTGGAAATATGCTAAGGATAGGAAATTTAAAAGTTGATCAACTAATATTCCTTTTGCGAGAGCGAGAATTGTCTACATGTGGCACACGGGATTAAATAATTCGACGATTACAGGAACATGAAAGCTCAGATGAGGTCGAAATACCATATGCCCCTCGGCATAGTCATGGAGAAGATGGAGGATCAATTTATTAGCTGCAAAATGAAATAAAACAGTTAAGTGAAATTATCAGTCATTTTATAAACATGCAATGCGCTAGTGCAGGACAATGTGGAATTCGCAACAAGCTATGAATAACTCACATATATAGATGCAGAAAGCGAGGTGGAGGATGAGTATCAAAAAAGCACAAGCACACGTCAAGCTTCGGTCAAGGAAATTGCCAACACATGTCATTTCAGTAAATCAGTTCGTTGATCGTGTCAACAAAGTGGTTGAGGCATATCGATAGGCGAGAAGTTTTTATTGCGCGCAATCTACACTCGACTCCATTGAGTAATAAATATTCTATATATTTCTTACTCAAGAACTCGACTCAAAAGCCCAGCCAGAATGTGGTTTGACTCTTCGCCAATACTCCATACTACATGGCCCGACCTGGCAGACGCCCTTCGCGTGGAATTTGGTGTCACACCATATGAAGCAGAAATCCACTACGCCATGAAAAAATCGATTAGACGTCCAAAGGAGACAATAATGGAATATTGTTTTCGTATGTCCACCCTGGGAGCTCGATTTAATCTTAGTGAGGCAGCTGTAATGCAATATACACGATCAGGGCTTCAGCACCGTGAACTGAATCTGAGTATAGCAGCAATGAACTTCGAAACAATGAAGCAAATGCGAGAAACGGCGGAATCCTAGTTTCCCAATCGAGGACAATATTAAGTCAAAGACGACACAGTTCTAAAATACAGTAACGTTGAACAAAAGCCAGAAAAAAACCAAGACAATAAAACGAAAGGTAACAATCAAATATTATAACTGCAACGAGATTGGTCATTTTGCAAATCAGTGTCCAAAACAACAGAAATGTCAGCGCTGTACTAATTCAACCAAATTTCACCCGAGTAGCGTCAAATGCAACTCAGCTGAAGTAAATGTAAGTCGACTTGGCGCTATTAATAGAGATATTATCTCTAAGCAGATAATCGTCCAAAAACAACTGTACACAGCTTTTATTGATACTGGTAGTAGAGTTAGTATTGACCGCACGTCGGTTGCTCAATTTATTAATGCTGATCGTCAAAAATGCTCAATGCATATAAGAGGCATTTGCGGTGGCACACGTATTCTTACTGAATCTAGTATTGTGGATATGTGGGTTTACGGAAGGATCGTTTAGAACCAAGTTTACATTGCAGATGATTAGCTACTGCAGGAAGTCTTCTTGCGTGGACAAGATGTCATAGTCGATACGCATCTCACGTTAACCTTTGGAAATGGACAAACGGTTTTTAAGAGCAAAAGAGCACACATAAGTAATTCCAAATATGCTAAGCTTCTTTCTTATTTTGAGCACGAAGATGATAAAGCCTGGATGGAACAAGTCGATGACCCTATCCGTGCTCCATATGAGGATGCATGCGAGATGGAAACAGCCAGCTTGAAGATATCCAAAACAATCATCGACGAAGCAGATTGATTATTTGCTATACAACTTTAAAATACAAACATTCAAAATGTAACAGAAATCGACGAGTATGTCATTGAATAAGATCGGCTCCATCGCAATTACAACAAAAAGCTCTTGTGGGTTATGCCTAAGCTACGGTTTCAGATCCTCTATGAATGTCATGAAAAAGAAGGTCACATAAGCAAGAACGTTGGGATAATAAGATGCACTCCATCCAATGGAGTATCAACGCGATGGTTAACAAATCTACTAACTGTTCTCTGTTCCACCTTTTATATATTAGATACGAGCCTCGTGACATTCTACACACCACTTCAGTGAACTTGCTCCAAGCCCAGGAACCTACTATGCTGACAGATGCCGCGTTACAACAACTAAGAAGAGAAGCTGCCAAACAAGGTACCACGAGCACCGCGGTTTTTATACCCTGAACCCATTAAAAATGGGTAATCAGGGTATATTGTATTTGTGCAAATGTATGTAACAGGCAGAAGGATGCACCTCCGACCCCAAAAAGTACATATATTCTTGATCAGCATCAATAGCCGAGTCCATCTAGCAATGTCCGCCTGTCTGTCTGTCCGTCCGTATCTATCAATGCAAGGATCTCAGAACCTATTAGAGCTAGAGACATTAGAAATTTTAGATGTAGGTCCTCCTAGTGCCCGCGCAGATCGAGTTTGTTTTCGATATTCGATAATAGGCACCGTTTCCAAGTAATCATTTGCATTTAAATTGTGGCTTATATTGGTGGGAAGCATAAATTTGTATTTTTACTTGATTTATAGCTAAGAGGTAGTAGCGGGGAGGTGGCATTAGCTATAAAATGAAAGATACTTGATATAGATATACTATTCGAGCAGCTACATGTCCAGTTTGGTGACTCTAGCTCTTATTATTTACCAAAATTTCTCAAAACACAGAATTTCGATATCGATTTTTAACGATTACTTGGAAACGGGAAAGTTATCGAATATCGGAAACAAACTCGATCTGCGCGGCACTAGGAGGACCTACAGTTAAAATTTCAAGGCCCTAGCTCTTATAGGTTTTGAGATCCTTGCGTACATACATACGGACAGACAGACGATCGGACGGACATGGCTAGATCGACTCGGCTGTTGATGCTGATCAAGAATATAAATACTTTATGGGGTCGGAGATGTCTTCGTTATGCCTGCTACAGACATTTGCACAAATACATTATACCCTTTTTACCCATTTTTAATGGGGTCAGGGTATAAAAAGCTAGAGCAAGCGAGCGCGTAAATCGAGATGAATCTGCTGTTTAGCTGTAGGTCCTCCTAGTGCCCGCGCAGATCGAGTTTGTTTGCGATATTTGATAACTGGCCCCGTTTCCAAGTAATCGATAAAAATCGATATCGAACTCCTGTTTTTTGAGCAATTTCGGTAAATAATATGAGCTTGAGTCACCAAACATATATGTATATGTATATCAAGTATCTTTCATTTTATACCAATCGCCACCTCGCCGCTGCCACCAAAAAGCTATAAATCAAGTTAATTATCCATATTGTATTGCCCATTAACTTAAGCCACAATTTATATGCAATTGACTTTTTGAGAATACACGAATTATATGGCACAATAAGATATACTGTCGAAAATTGCATTAAGCACGTGTTAGCAGCAGCTAGCGCAAATTCCAAGAATTTCTGTATTCACGTACACACACACATTCGTGCGCGTCGGCTTTGAATTCTATCAACAACATTGCAATTGCTATTGTATTGTTTTCTCTGCTACTATTTTAATTCGTTTCTTTCTCATAAAGTTTCAAGTATTGGTGTGGCTTTTGAGTAGAGCCATCAAGTAATGCGGTCAGTTGCGAGTTCGAACCCTGCCAAAAGAACTTATTTTTTATTTATCTTTATTACTACTATAGAAAACGAGCGTGTAGCGCGTATTGTGTTTCTAAACCAATCTTTTCTGGAGTATATCTTATTGTGACATAGAATATTCGTACATTCGCGAAAGGACAACAGATGTTATCAATTAAATTTTGTGTGAAGTTGGCGGCGGGGCAGATGCGGTATCTAAGAAACTAAAAATTTGTATATGGTATACCAGAAGCTACATCCAAATTTGGTTTCTTAAAAAATGATAAAATAACATTTAAAACAATATATCGATGATCGGAAAAAATCCGGTTCTGAGAACGACGCTTTTGTACATACGGACATGGCTAAATCTACTTGACTATTGATATTGACTTAGAATATGTTTATATACATATGTATATACCAGCGGGTATAACCCGGCCTTGCCCGTGGCACGTATGTTATAAAATCAATGTTCTCAAACAAATTTGAAATAATTTTGAAACTGATCGGACGGTAAACAAATAACTTTCATACAAACGTTTTCCGCCAATTTACCACTGTTGCGAGTGGAATTTCCCAAATCGCTGAAGCACGTATTCATTACATTCTTATGTAGAGCTTTGAAAATAAGTTTGAAGCAAATCGGACACAATTTAAAACTTCGCACAAAAAATCTTTGAGTCGCATTCCACCCGAAAAAGTTTGGATTCTGCGAAAAGTGTGAAACACGTCTTAAATGATTTTTCTTATATATCTTTGGAAACGAATTTGAGCGCGAAGCGTCACCCACCAAATTTTTGACCTCCATTTCCACCAAGGAGGAACGGATTTTACGAAAAGTGTGAAACACCCCTCAAATGAATTTGAACAAAGATCTTTGAAAATAAGTTTGAGGCCGATCGGATGGTAAACAAAAAAGTTACATACAAACGTTTTTCGCGATTTTTCCACACTTACGGGTGGAATTTTCCGAAACCCCGTCTTAACGTGCACCTACATCACATAAGGTAGCTACAGTGAAAATTTTAGCTTCCTAGCTCTTACGGTTTGGGCTGTGCGTTGATCACCAATCAGTCAGTCAGTCAGTCAGTCAGGACAAACAGTTTTATATATAGAGATATATATATATAAGTATAAAGAATATCTTTATGGAATCAGAGACACTTCCTCCTGTCTGTTACATACAATTGTACAAATCCATTATAGCATATTTACCCATTTTTAATTGGTATAGAGTATAAAAACTTGGTAACTAGGAAACTTGATCACTTTTTCAACTTTTTTACAGTTTTTAGGTCTGATGAATTTTTAACCATTGTTGATTTATATCATCAAAATATATTATATGCTCGTTAGATCGTAGAGTAAATGGTCGGCATTGTGCGAACTGCTTATAATTGCTGTAATTAGTCCGCATACAATTACGCAAACATATTTAGTTCAATTTGTGTTGGTTAAAGCTAATTGAAGGCTGGCAGCATCAAGTGCCCCAAATGAAATCAGCAATTGTTATCATAAACAAATCTGTAAAAACAACAAATTTGTACATTACACATTAAAGTGGTGTTTCGAATTTAGAAAACATTTGTATGTAAAGCAACGGCAACGGCAACGGCAGTCTAGTGAAGAGGGCTCGAATAGCAGATACCTAACATCCTGGTCTAGGCCCTAACTGTTATGTGTACATATATAGAATAGTTCCAGGTAGTACCTCAAATGCCTTATCACGAAACCCATCAGTTTAAAGAAGGGAAGCCAGATATATGCTAATGTATGTACGAGGCAGAAGGAAGAATTTGTATGATTATTGTGAGTTTCATAGTTTTCTAGAGCATATCAGTCTGGCTGCAGACTATGTTCCATTCGATCACTTTCGACAGCTGTTCTTCGGGTTCCTCAGATCTGTCGTAAGTTGATCGAAGTCGATACTCAATTGTTTGTATTTTTCCATTTCAGATTTCTAAGAAACTTTATTTAGAATCAACAAAACATCCCATACATATGTTTTAAATATTTCCACTCACCATACAACATATAGATGGGACAGTTAGAAAAAGTCATTTATTGGCAACCAACAGGCACACAAACGCATAAATGCTTCTGTCCATATACAAAATTATGCAAGTGTGCGCCCGAAAAGTTTCCATGTACACATGCCAACGCTTAAGTACCCTTACCGACAATAAAGAGCTAAAATGCAAGAATTTCGCATCGACGTGGCAAACCCTTTTATTATTTCATATTACTTGCCCCTTCAAAAGGTAAGAAATGCCTCCGCACTGAGAGTAAGTTAAAGCATTTTCCTGTAGTGTGAGCGAAATAAAAAACAGCGATGCCGTTCTATCACAGAAATCATATGGATTTTTTACTCTCTTGCTCTCTGAGCAAGTGAAAGAGTCTCGGACCCAACCAAAAACGAAATCGACTTTGGACCTGAACTCTAAAAAATGAAAGGCTACACATTTTTCTTATAGCTAATAGATGGGACTATATGTTGTATGGTTAGTGGTATTATGTATTAAACCATAATTACACCACACTGTTGATTAATTGCATAAAGAAATTTTTACAATGCGTTCAAATCAAAGGTCCAGCACTTTTAAAGTGATAATTGAACCGACTGTTATTAAAAAATCTCGTGCATGTACTCGGGACATACATATGTAAGTACAAATAAAACTTTGTATGTAACTAAGACCGGAGACAATGACATACAAAATAGTTTTTCAATGAATACTAGCTAAAAGCGAAGCACGCAATAAACAGCGAAATAGGAAATGACACATAGTAAAAAGCAAATATGATTATAAATTAGTCAAACTCGCTTTAATGAAACCACGAAAAACTAATTATCACTTGGAGTTATTGCTAAATGAATGACATATGGATCGCAGGGAAACACTTTATTTAGGCACAACAAGTAAGCACGTTGTCAGGTACAAGCAACGCTGTTCAATATTAAAAAATATATTTATTGACATCTTTATTAAAAGCCAAATGTACATTCATCTATCAATAAAAAGCTGATTGTCCTTACAGTTAGTGAGGAACATATATATGTACAACTTATGTACATACATATGTACAACTTATGTACATACATTTGTACAACTTATGTACATACATATGTACAACTTATGTACATACATTTGTACAACTTATGTACATACATATGTACAACTTATGTACATACATGTGTACAACTTATGTACATACATATGTACCTTATGTAAAGTATGTTGTTTGGAAAATTTTTACCGCAAGTGTGGAATACGTTTCTATACTTCTTCTTCGATTATAATTCTACCGGCTTAATAATTGGTCTTGATGATCTTTGCCAAATGTTATTTAAGACACGCGTTGCTGTAAATCCACCCATCTATTTGGAGGGGCTTAGGGAAGTACGGCTGAAATTTTTTCATTGATGGTGACAATGCCCTTCAGTTCTTCTATGTACAATTATATATATATACAATTAAATATATACATATATATCTAAGTATATATATACTAGCGGGTATTGCCCGGCCTTGCCCGTGGAACGTTTTGTGCTTAAGATTTTAGATATTTACCTTTCCACTTAGTACACGCCCGCGGAAAATTGAAATCTAACCGTACCATCTTGATCTCCACTTCTATTAAAAGTAAGTTTAAAGTGCATCAAATAAAGAACCAATTGCTGGAATCAGAGGTTTCCGCCCTTATTAGTCTTGTGATAAGAATCTTGAGGCCAAATAAAAAACTTGCGTTTACAGACCCGCATTTTCCATCCAATAGCGGTGAACTTTGCGAAGGCGTGTCAAATAAGTTCCGATAAAGATATTTGAAATTGATTTTGAAACCGATAAGTTAAGTTTGAAACGTAACGTGAAACACGTCTCAAACGATTCTTCTAATAGATATTTGGAAATTTGAACACGAAACGTCACCCACCAAATCTTTGACCCCCATTTCCACCAAACGAGAATGCATTTTTCGAAAAGTATGAAACCCCCCTCAAATGAATTTGAACAAATTTCATTGAAAATGAGTTTGAGGCCGATCGTATGGTATGGTATATGTATGGTAAACAAAAAGTTTCATACAAACGTTTTTCGCGAGTTTTCCTCACTTACGGGTTGGATTTCCAGAAACCCCGTCTTAACGTGCACCTTTATCACATAAGGTAACTACAATGAAAATTTCAGCCTTCAAGCTCTTACGGTTTGGGCTGTGCGTTGATCACCAATCAGTCAGCCAGTCAGTCAGTCAGGACAAACAGTTTTATATATAAAGACTAGCAGGACAATAGTTTTATATATAGAGATAATTTACAAATATAAGTACCTACAAATACTAAAGGGTATTGTAACATATATATACATATTTATAAAACTGTTTGTTCTACCTGACTAAATGTCTGTGAACCAAAAATCAAGACTGTACTCCTCCGAATGCGTTGATTAAAGATTGGTGAGATATATGTACATTCCAGAACTAACATATCAGATTTGTTGCCACGTTGTCATAGGACCTAGCAATGAAAGCAATCATAGCCCGTTTCATGGAATCATGAACTTGTTTATTATTTTAATTAAACTTACTGTCCGTATTATATACCAAAATATTGGGATACTTTGAACTGTAAAGCACTTATAATGCTTTTATCAACGCATTCCGTCAAACATATGGACGGACAGACATAGAGACATGGCTAGATCGAATCGGTTGGTGATCCTAGTTATATATACATATATATTGATTGCATTGGTTTGTCCTTATGCTATACTTCTGATACGACTGCAAAACCGCATCTAATGAGGAACAATCGGTCGGAAATAAAGCGTTTGTAGAATAGCAGTTCATTTCTTGTGTAGCTGTCAATCTAAAATTAGCAACTCAGAGAGTACGCATTTCATTTCACACTGGCACGACACAGTAAATTTGCTTAAATTGATGTATTTGTTGGGCAAAAATATAAAAATGAAAAAGAATGCCAAAAAAAAAGTAAGCCAAAAAAACGTAAGTCCTGTAAATGTGGGAAATGCGTTTCAAAATATTTATCCAGCTAAAAAATAAAAAGGATAGTTAAATTTTAGAGTCAAGGAACTTGCTATTTTACAAATAAAACTCACCAATGGGTTGGGGACTGCTCGCAATATCAGCTGGATAAGATGGAGCAATAGGAGCTAGAGGCACACGCTCTGTGGGCGCATCGGGGATTCCAGTGATCGGGGACTTTGGTGTGGAGACGTCGTCGGTGAGGCGATGTTTTAGCTCGTCATATTTCTGCGCAACAGAGCTAGAAAAATCCTTGGCACCTTCACCAATCTTTTCAGCATAGGGCCTAGCCGCATCGGCGACCTCCCCAGCACCCTGTTTCACCTTGCAGCCAAAGGTCTTAAAAAAGTTTTTAAAATCGCTGTCGTCTGGATTCTTGACCTCGTCGCAGTCGGTGGCGCGGGACTGACCACTCAACAGCACCAGACCCAGTAGCGAGCAACATATGATAATAGCTTTCATGTTGCTGATATTTTGCTTTAACTATTCACTTAGAGCTTGTCAATGCGACTGAACGAAGCAAATTGACTCACAGTCGCACAATGCCAGAACCTCCGAAGCTTAGATTAGTGAGCCATACCGGTTTACTAGCGCTTCGTCGCGCTGATCTGCACCTGCCCCGCTCTCTGTCGCATCTTCATTCATTCACGAATAAATAAAACTGACAGCGTAAAACAAAAAAAACTTTATTTACTTTCAATGCGAGCTAGAGCTTATCTTTTATATAAGTTCAAAAATCTATTCCATAACAAGTATATAGGGTCGGCTACTGATGCTTATCAAGACTTTATTTTTTCAAAACATACAGTAAATTAAATAAAATGAGTACTCTTAATTCAGATTTTTTCGATTTACTTTAATTTAAATGAATAGAAAATGCATCTCTTTTGATTTTTGTAATGGGCCCAATTTTAATGCGTAGCGTTAACCGAGTGCGTAGTGTACAGACAGACGAACGTGTGTCAATCGTCTCGGCTGTATATGCTTATCAAGAATATATATACCTTATGGGGTTAGAGATACCTCCTTCTACCTGCTACACACATTTTAACTAAAACATTATACCCCTTATACTTATTTTTAATGTGAAAAGGGTATACAAACAAAAAAGTTATTAAAGAATGGCTTGCACATTAAACTACAAAGCTAAAAGCTTGCGGCGTATATGATCCCTGTGTTTATTAAGGTAAACATTTTTATGAATTTATTTATATGGCAAGTTCGAATGCTTGCTACGACAGCTTGCACTGAGTACGCGGTATCTCTATGTCGATGATTCGATAAGAGCTCTCTTTTAGTTTTATTTCACATTTGTAAAAATTATTGTTTTCAGTTTGTGATTCATACTCTATGGCATCTAAGACTACAATTACATTGCATCATCGTAATCTAATGCTAGATAAATAATTATAAATTCGCTGGCAAGCTTACTTAAGCGGTTCTATATTAGTTATCTCATTCTCTTCCTCATTGGGAGCGAGGCTACTTAATGGCGGCTCTTCGGAATGCGTCACCTGCACAAGCTCTACATTTATCGGCGCGTTGGGGTCTGTGTTTTCACTCGGCGTCATCGGGGTCGTGGCTTGCGTGGCATCAGCTCCTGCACTTGGAGGCCTGTTCGCAACAGTGCCAAGCAGCGTTTCTATAAGATTACCAAATCGGTGCACAATGCTCAAGCCAACGCGCTTGGCGGTTTCTTCTAGGCGCTTTGCCTCTGTCTCCAAATCTTCGATCCAGGGCTTAGCTTTCTCCAGTGTACACTGCACATTATGCAAAAACTGATTTACCTCGCTGGGCCTGGGCGTCGCCCCACTGTCCTCACTTGCCTTGACACTTCCCTGGACATCCGTTCCACAGATGATGGGTGCCGCTTGCAATTTTCCAATGCATAGCAAAAGCATTGGTAGCAGTATATGAGCCATCATCATATCCGCCCCTTAGTTTATGTTATGGTCCCAAAAAATGGCCTATTGTGTTTTTCTTTACCTAAGTCTTTACTTTTATAGTTTCGTTTGCTGAAGACATTAAATAGGCGTGTACAGCAACTGAGGCTGAAAACCTGACTGAAACAAGTTTGCTGACAACTGCAAAGGCATGAACGCTCCACCAAGCTTGGATTTCAACTGCAGATGGGTTACAGAGCGCTCGGCAACGAGCTCTTTAAGAAAGTCGTCAAGCGAGTAAACCGCCAACAAAACCTATTCCCCAATCAAAACAAATAAGAACGTAAAGGACGGGTGCGGGCGACAGTTCATTACTCTGTTCAAGTTGTAAAAAACTGCCCTAAGAGCATTCTTGATTAAAAGGTTGGCGATCCTAACGATTCTAGCTCCCTCTAAAGTTTTAACTTTACCACATCTAAGAATCACAGTCGTAATAAATTTTTTGTTTTACTTTAAATAAATAAAACAATGCAATTTATGAGTCGTAACTTATTTCCATATCTATTTTCAGTGATCTTTAGAAAAGTTTATAGTACTTTGCTTGCCAAATTGCTTGACTACTTTAAAGCTGTAGGAGATATTTTTTTTTGTGCCTGACTGTTTCTATTTTCTAACTTTAAAGCTGGCGGATATTTGGTTCTTGCGGACGGACGTCTATTGTACTGAACCAAAATACCCGTTTTAACTTTATGAAAAGGGTATTCAAAAGGAAGGGAACAATGCACTTAAGACACTCTAATTAAGTTTTTACTAAGTTGACCTCATTATCAACGATTGGACCGACAAAAAGTTCTGACAAATAATAGATCGACAAGCAGCCGCAAATGATATATCAGCGATCATCTTAATTAAAGCATATGTAAATAGAATACGTAAGCAAATCGAATGGTGCATGCAACATGAAATCTACCTATTATACATGCAAATTTTAAGTTTTAAGGCAATCGAATAAACAATCAAGCGTAGCAAATAAATTTTCACATAGATCTTTGAAAAAGAGTTTGAAACCGAAACCGAACCATACTTGCGAAGGGAATTTCCCAAATCCGTTCTAGCGTAAGCTTCCATTACAAATTTCAGCTTCCCAGCCCTTACGGTTTGTGGTGTGCATTGATAATCAAACACAGCCCTTTAAAATTATAGGATAGACTGTTGTCGGCACCAGTCCGGTCGGCTACCAGCGAAATATATTAAGAACAATGGTCATTCCGGATCCAGAACTGTGGAATATATCAGTTTTCCCGGTTTTCCATGCCTCAATATTAACTTTTGCAATTTAAATAAAATTTAGGGTACATTTGAAATTGCTGTTGTTTAAATAGCAGTTTGTTTTATTTACATAGCAGATAAGCAAAATAATAAAAAAAAAAAAATGATTTGAATTTAAACTCAGCCCCATTACTTCCTTAATTTGCTGCAGTTGCCCAAGGCATCCAGAATGTGCCCGTGTCCGCACTGTTGCTCACCCTTGAGAATGTCTGGATTGATGATCTCGACGTTGGCCAGAAAGTCGCGATCTTTGCTCATCTCCTCAGCGGAATCTTTGGCGAGCTTTTCGCGAAAATCACCGAATCGCTCCTTAATATCGGTGCCCAGATCCTTTGCACGCTCTCCGAGTTTCTTGGCACCCTCCTTAATTTCAGTTCCTAGGTCCTTTGCCTTCTCCCCAAGCTTTTTTGCCCCATTCTTTATCTGGCATCCTACGTTCTTAAAGAAGTCGCTTACTTCGCGCTCGGAACTGCTGCTACTGCCAGTTATCTCCGACATTTTTTCGCCCATCTCAGTGAGCACAGCAGGCACTTTCTCCTCACAGTCAAGCAGATCTGCATGACTATAGGAAAGTCCAAGCAATAGCACTGACAATAACCAAATTCCACGTATCTGTCGCATGCTTATTTACGTATATTATGTAGGTATGTATTTATGTAGAATATATAAGACTCTATATTCCAGTTGATGCTCTTGTCAATTAGTTCCTGTGGCGCCGGTAAGATAGTTGGCTTCCAAACTGAACCTGAACGTAGACTTCGGTTGACTGGCTGCGAGCGAGGACTGTCCAAGCGTTTTATTCACCCCCTTGTAACAGCGATAGGTACACTAACAACAACAGCCATAAAGGCCACAATAACAACAACAGCAACCTAATAACAAGGCAGCCCCGTTATTTTTTCAAAAATTGTCGCCTTTTGTTTGATTGTTGATGCCTTCGCCTTTCAGCTTTATTCAATTTATGGGCTGACGCCAAGTCGATCTCAATGCTGACGCAGTCGCTTATTCGCTTTTCTTAATACATAAGTGCAAATTCAATTACGGTTTCAACAACAACAACAGCAGCAACAACCGTAATAACGACAATGACGAGAACTTCCCACTTTGCCGTTGATTCCGAGCTGCGCTTTTGCGCTAATTCCAAGTTTCCAAATACATATGCATAGGCATAGCGAATACCCAGTGTATTGGTTGCCTTGGATTTGACTATTGTTTTAGTGCTAGTCGGGGCTGTTATGCTTGATAAGGCAGTGATACAGACCTATTTTATTTATTGAGAGCATCTTAAATTCGTTCACTATATGTATATGTATGTATGTACATACATGCATACCTATGTTTGTGTGAACATAGCTAAACCACTGGCAAAATCCCTATCTCTATATACTTCATAATCTGAGCATAGCCGCTAAATTAAGTCGGATTTGTTTTTTTAAATACTTAAGCTCGTTAAAATAACAGGAACAATCTATGGTCTACAAACAAATATTAAATTATTCACCCTCTCGTTTTAAATTGGATTTACTTGCCAGTTCTCAGTAAGCAATACGCATCGACTCTACGATGTTTGAACATTGAAGTAACAAGAATGAATGAACGTAAAGCAAACATTTTTAACATTAAAACAATATAATTTTCAAGTTTATTCAAACAATCACTTTCGTTATATCCATTCTAAACATTGAATTACATGGTTGTTATATATTATACATTAAGATTACATATTTAAACTGTGAAATGTCTATAATAAACAGACTATAAACATGGTTGTTATTGAAAAATGAATTCCCCTCAGAAAGGGTTGGGAGAAAAAGAAGCGCAGACACAGCATAAGTTAAGCAGTTTTCAATATAAATATACATTCAAGATATATAGGATCCCAAGATTTGACAGTTAAACTTTCAAATTATATATTTCCCAATTGACTTGCGGTGACAGTATTAGAAGGCAATAGGATGTGATTACACTGACAGGCATTCGATTGTACGTTTTTTTTTCTGCTAAGGAAGATGTTTACTTAGAAAATTTTTTGAAGAAAAAGTAATTTCTTCAATTTTTAATTTGTATTTATTTATAAAATACTAGCGGGTATAACCCGGCCTTACCCGTGGCACGTATGTTATAAAATCAATGTTTTCAAAATGCTTTGAAAATTATTTTAAAACTGATCGGACGGGAATCAAACAACTTTTATGCAAATCGGACAAAACTTAAAATTCATCAAAAAAATCTTTGAAATGCATTTTCCAATTTCCAATGGATTTTTCAAAAAGTGTTAAACACCCCTCAAATGAATTTGAACATAGGGGCCGGTAAACAAAAATCTTTCATAAAACCGTTTTCCGCCAATTTACCACTGTTGCGGGTGGAATTTCCCAAATCGCTGAAATACGTATTCATTAAGTTCTTATGTAGAGCTTTGAAAAAAAAGTTTGAAGCAAATCGGACAAAACTTAAAACTTCGCCCAAAAAATCTTTAAATCGCATTCCCCCCGAAGAAGTTTGAATTCTGCGAAAAGTGAGAAACACGTCTCTAATGATTTTTCTTATAGATCTTTGGAAATTAATTTAAGCGCGAAACGTCACCCACCAAATCTTTGACCTCTATTTCCACCAAGGAGGAATGGATTTTCCTAAAAGTGTGAAACACCCCTCAAATGAATTGAATGAATGAACAAAGATCTTTGAAAATAAGCTTGGGGCCGATCGGATCGTAAACAAAAAACTTTCATACAACCGTTTTCCGTCAATTTACCACTCTTGCGGGTGAAATTTCCCAAATCGCTGAAATGCGTATTCATTAAGTTCTTATGTAGAGCTTTGAAAATAAGTTTTAAGCAAATCGGACACAACTTAAAACTTCACCCAAAAAATCTTTAAATCGCATTCCCCCCGCAAAGGTTGAATTCTGCGAAATGAATTTGAGCGCGAAACGTCACCCACCAAATCTTTGACCTCCATTTCCACCAAGGAGGAATGGATTTTCCTAAAAGTGTGCAAACACCCTCAAATGAATTTGAACAAAGATCTTTGGAAAAAAGTTTGAGGCCGATCGGATGGTAAACAAAAAAGTTACATACAAACATTTTTCGCGATTTTTCCACACTTGCGGGTGGAATTTCCCAAAACCCCGTCTTAACGTGCACCTACATCACATAAGGTAACTACAGTGAAAATTTCAGCTTCCTAGCTCTTACGGTTTGGGCTGTGCGTTGATCACCAATCAGTCAGTCAGTCAGCCAGTCAGTCAGGACAAACAGCTTTATATATAGAGATGGTAAGTTACATTGAATGTAAGTGAAAACTAAGAGTTCAATCAGGAATACTTTTATTCGCAGTACTTAGGTACCATAAGTGATGGAAGTACACGCTAAGACAAGGTTTCAGGAGTATGGACAATCGCGAAAAAAGTTGTATACAACCATCAGCTTTATAAGGTACTAGCGGGTATAGCCCGGCCTTGCCCATGGCACGTAGGTTATAAAATCAATGTTTTCAAAAAGCTTTGAAAATGATTTTGAAACTAATCGGACGGGAATCAAGCAAACTTAAAATTCACCAAAAAAAACTTAGAAATGCATTTTCCGCCGAAGGAGTTTAGATTTTGCGAAAAATGTGAAACACGTCTCAAATGATTTTTCTTATAGATCTTTTGAAATAAATTTGAGCACAAAACGTCATCCACCAAATCTTCGACCCCCATTTGCACCAAGGAGGAACGGATTTTTCCGCCAATTTACCACTCTTGCGGGTGGAATTTCCCAAAACCCCGTCTTAACGTGCACCTACATTACATAAGGTAACTACAGTGAAAATTTCAGCTTCCTAGCTCGTACGGTTTGGGCTGTACATTGATCACCAATCAGTCAGTCAGTCAGTCAGTCAGGACAAACAGTTTTATATATAGAGATATATATATTTTATATGAACGTTAACAGCCGAGTTGATATAGCCAGCCATGTCTGTATGTCTATTTCTTTACAAACAAGTCTCTCTGTTTTGAAGCCATCGTCTTGAAAATTTGTAGAGGGCCGTCTTTCGGAACCGGCCGTGTCGGAACCGGCCGGGTCGGTAAAAATTAAGATCTTGTATGGCAGACTTGTTTGCATCTGATAAGATATTTATATACAAGATATTTTTACCAATTTTTAGCTTCACTATTCTCCTCACGTACCAGCAAAGCCGTAAGCTATATGTCTACAAGTGTATTTAATCTAAGGCGTATCGAAAATAGCCGTTCTTACCTGTTTATCAATATTTCGATTCATTAGTATACCCTTGTAGAAAAAATACAATTTTCTCATTGAATCTGTAGCGCGTATTCGTTTTGAAGATATCTCCATAATGCTTATATATATCAGTATCAGTATCGCTATCTCCATGTCCGCTGTCTACTGTCTGTCTGACCGTCTATCCGTTACCATTCAAATAAGTCTCTCAGTTTTAAAGCTATCGGCATGCAATTTTGCAGAGATTCGTTTTTCTGTTGCCGCCAGAGCATATGCCGAATCCTGCCGGATCTAAGCAAAATATATACATAGCTGTCATAAGTCATTAAGTTTGTGTATGAAAAACGTTTTATGCCCTGAACCCATTAAAAAAGGATAAAAACGGTATAATGCACTTGTGAAAATTTATGTAACAGGCAGAAGGAAGCATCTCCGACCCAATAAAGTATAAATATAAATATAAGAGCTAGAGACTTGAAATTTTAGCTGGTCCTCCTAGTGCACGCTCAGATCGAATTTGTTTCCAATCTTCGATAGCTTGCCCCGTTTCCAAGTAATCGATAAGAAATCGGTATCGAAATCCTATTTTTTGAGCAAGTTGTGTAAATAATAAGAGCTAGAGTCACCAAATTTTATATGTTGCTTCTAGAATAGTATATATATATATCAGTATCTTTCATTTTATACCCATCACCACCTCCCCGCTACCACCGTAAAGCTCTTAATCAAGTAAATAAACCAATTTACATATGCTGCCCACCAATATAAGCCACAATTTAAACTGTGAGAATACACGAATATTTTAAAGTACAATAAGATCTACTGATGAAAATTACATCAAGATCGGGCAAGAAACACAAAAGAAAATGTTTTTCGGCTGCCTACGTGTTTGCGGTAGCTAGCGCAAATTGCAAGAATTTCTGTATACACACATTCGTGCGCGTCTTCTTTAAATTCTATTAACAGCATTGCAATTGCGATTGTTGTGTTTTCTGTGCTCCTATTTTAATTTGTGTTTTTTTTTTCGCATTAATTATCATTAATTGGTGTGGCTGTTGGGTAGACGCGGCGGCAGAAAGTACGGTCTGCTGCGAGTTCGAGACCTACCGAGGGAAATTTTATATTTTTTTTGGCTTGTGTGGCTGTTGAGTAGAGGCGGCGGCAAGTAGTGCGGTTAGTTGCGAGTTCGAACCCTGCCAAGGAAACGTTTTTTTTTTAATTTATCTTTATTACTAAAGCAAACAAGCGGGAGCTCCCGACTAGAACCTCTTACTTTTTTAAATTTATTTTTATTCGTGCCAAAGCAAACGAGCGCGAGCTGCATTGGGTGCTGGTAGTAGTATTCTGGATATCCCCTGGTCGGACAAACCAGACTAGAACCTTTTGGTAAAACTATCAAATGTTATTATAAAAGGAAAACTGTCAATGATACCACCAAATGTGACATACTAAAGCACATACTCATCATATAGATTCAGAGTAGTAATGTTAAGAAAAAGTTAAAAATCTTTTAAGCAAATTACCATTATATCATACAGATATATCAAAAAGTTTGAGCCGATCGGATGGTAAACAGAAAAAGTTCATACAAAACCTTGACTTAGCGTGCCACCTCACAAAAGGTAACTAGAGTTCAAATTTCAGCCTCCTCGCCTTTACAGTTTGAGATGTGCGTCGATTACCAATCAGTCAATCAGTCAGGACAAACAAACATTGGTAAAAAAAGGTAAAAGTACAACCTTTTTACCCATTTTCAATGGGTTCAGGGTTTTTGCCGGTTGGTAAAGCTACTAATCTAGAAAAACAAAAAGATTTTCAGACAAGAACCTATTTTTTGATCGATTGTGCCTGTGGAAATATGTGATATAGTAGTCCTATGTTGATAAACAGCATAATTAAACTTATATCGAATTTGGTCAGATATATTGAAACAACAATATTTTTTACAAGATAACTTAATTTTCAACTGATCGTTCCTATAGCAACCTTATAGTATTCGATGTTGATGACATTTTACTTATATGTAAGGCTCAAAGTGAAAGTAATAAATGCAGAGTTTGGTCAAGATATCTTAAAGCAAAAGTTTTTTCGTAGAACAACCTAAATTTCGTTTGATTCCTCCTATGACAGCTGCATGGTACAGCTTTCCGATCTTGCCGGTTTCGTCATATAAACTGAAGAAGAAGAATACACATTCTTAAGAACATTTTTTTTATATGCGTTCCATGCCATAGCCGGCTAAAAGCACCGTAACGTTGGTCGTCCGGTTATGGAAGCTTTTATTGATCTCATTGAAGGTGAATTTTAGCTTATAAAAGAGCGAGAAACTGCTCGGGTAATTTTCATACATACATTTATTCATTTAATCTTGACTGAAGGTTTGAACTTTAAATGGGAACTGGTAAGCGTATTCTGTTTGGGCCAATTGAGAATAGTTTTATTTGGTCAAATCGTTGCCGCCGATGCTGCCACCAAGATTAAAGTAATCTGCAGCATCTGGGTTCTTCTCGGCATCTGTGCTGCCAGCAATGTCCTCGTTGTCTTCCTCATCGTCCCCCTCAAAATCGTAAGTGTCATCGAACCCCAGCGCATAATCCTTTTCCTCTGCGGGCACAGTTGTTGATTCAGGTAATTCCTGAGGCAACTCTGGCAAAAAGGGCAGTTCAGTGCTGGAAGTGGCAATAGTACTGGTGGTGCCAATAGTAGTTGTGGCTTCTGTTGTAGTTGTTGTTGGTGGGCTGTTGCTGCCCGTGAAAATATTTGGTTTACTAGAAAATTTAGTGCCTGCAATAAAAATGAAATGAAAGCAGTTAAATGACGGAATGCCCAATACTTCATTCTTCAATACTTACACTCAGGCAATGTAGGCTCAAAGTCGCATCTTATGCGTAGGTCCATATCCTTGTCAGTTAGCCGTCTGACATCCTTTGGCCGTGGCGTGGGGCGACGCACAAAGTAAACTTCGCGCACCTCATATATTTCCAGTTCGGGATGGTTTGGAGATGGACGGCGACGAAGGAAACGCTTGTAGTGGACAGGATTAGCAGGTACGTCGGCCGGATATGGCGCCGATTCCACTAACACGCCACAGATGCAGAGCATTGCCGCGAGCATTATACTCAAGACATTTAATAGTTTTTCCATCGCTGCGCTATGTAAAAGACTGATTTGTGCTTCCTGATCGCCGCTTTAGCATGCTGGGTACTGATTATCACAATTTACGCAGTCCAATGCATGATAGCCTATTGACCTAGCTTGTCTGCAGATGAACTAGCCATATTGAAGGCACTGCATACTTTAGGGCAGCCACTGCTAATTATACTACGTGACAGCAAAAAAGCGGTAATACTCAATTATTTTGTGGCCACTAAATGATAAAAAAGTATATTTATATAGACTTTACCCATAGAAATTGGGTAAAAAAAGGGTATATTCATTATGGGCAAATTTTTTTCACAGGTAAAGGGAGGCATATCCGACCGCATAAAATAAATATATTATTAATCAGCATCAATAGCCGAGTCGATCTAGCCATGTCCGTCTGTCTGTTCGCCCATCCGTATGTGTGAACGCAAAGATTTCAGAACCTATAAGAGCTAGGGACTTGAGAGTTTTGAACGTAGGTCCTCTAAGTGACCGGGCAGTTCGAGTTCGTTTCCGATAATCGATATCATGCCCCTTATCTAAGCTAACGATAAGACTCGATATCGCAGTCCTGCTTTTGAGCAAATCAAAAGAATAGTATATACAGATCAAGTATGTTTCATTATATAGCTATCGCCGGACCCTGCCTCCGACTCATACCTATAAACCAAATAAATAATTCAATTGGAACTACCCACCAAATTGCAAATTGCAAGTAATGTTGTATATACATTTATATACACTCACTGTCATGCGTGTCTTTATTTAATTTTATAAAAAACATTGTAATTGCGATTGTATTGTATTGCTGTGTGTATTCTATTTTAATTAAATTTTTTCTTTCGTTGAAAATTGAAGTTGGCTGCTAAATCGGTTGTTTACGGTCGAGTCCAATGGAGGCAATTTTTATTTTATTCCAATTTATTTTCATTACTGCCAAAGCAAGCGAGTTCGTGGCGCGAGTAGCATTCGTGGTTGGAGAAGGGAGTTCAGGGTATCCCCTAGTCAGAAACTCCCGGCGGGAGCCTTTTACTTTTTTTTTTATTTCTTAACCTTTATTAAAAGAATACCGAAATCCCTATAATATAATAATGTAGAATCTAGCCTCTGTCCTGTAGTTGTGCTGGTGTTAACCAGCGAGTCTTACGATCAGATGCACCAACTTTCGTTAGGTAATTCGACACCGAATGGTAACGCGATGGGTCGGAGCACAAGATTACTTCTAACGATCTTATGTATTGCAGGTCTTTAGGCACTTCGTTACCAAACGGCAATGCAATGACGATCGATTAAAACGAAAATGGAAGAGTTTTTGTTGATTGCATGGTCAAATTTTGATACTGGAGTGGGCGTGGTATAAATATTTAAAGAAGATCAACTGCTATATATTTACCATACTGATATATTATCTCTTGCTCTAAAACTGTACATAATATAACATTTCGAAATGTTACTGGTATTTGGTAGACGCAACCAACGAATGAAAACACTTTGATGTACATACATACATACGTATGTATATAGTCTATACTTAAATTTTAGATACTCTAGCTTCCAAAGTGTTGAAAATAAAATGTTTTCACATGGACTGGCAGCAGGATGGACAATGTAAGCTTTTTCGCTTTATTAACAGAATATCAAAAGCTTTTCGTAGAAAACAGCTTCCCCAAGTTGCCAGCGTGAGAGCGTGATATACATACATATGTACATATGTATGTAAAGATGCTGCAGCATTAATGGTACATGTTTGCGGTTGTTTTGGCCCCATTTCGAGCACAACGCCGAACAGTTGTTGACGGCCTTCGCTGGCGGGCAGACGCGCGTAAGTAGCTAAGCAGCTGATCGCACAGAATTGAAAGAGTAGACAACATAGAGAGCGCGACAGCACTAGAAAAAGCGATTGACAGTCTGAGAGCGTGAGCGCACGAAACGGTAGCTAAGAGTGTACATTAGAGCGAGACGGTGAGATCTGGCATTGTGAAAAATATTTATGCACAAATTAAATGAAACTGAAGGTGCATAAAATAATTGTTGTGTCGCCATTGTTGTTGTTATTGTGTAAAGTGGCAGAAAATGCTCACTAAAAATATACGCCAAGACTAAAAGCAAAAAAATGAAAGCACCCAAAAACGCTACGCGTGGGTAGAAGAAAAACGGCTTTGACGGTATACATATAAATTGTACGTACATATTAATGGAAGCATATGAACGAACAAACATAAACATACATATATAGATATATAATGCATATAGTATAATTGCTAGCATAGTTGAGATAAACAATAAATTGGCTGTGCGCCAGGACGCAGGGAGAGCAGGAAATCGAAGACAGAGCACGCTGATATTGCTGGTTCAGCCTCGCCAACAGACAGCAAACAGGTGGAAGCATCAACAAGATCATCTAATGTGCAGTAGCTGTCACCGGTGCTTTAACCAAGAGCAATGTCAAAGCAGCCACATCAGCAACAGCATTCGGAATCCACATCCGATTATGAGGAGCAAGAGCGGTACGATCCTCTGACAAATCTGCTACGCTTGCAACTCCGAAAGCCAAAACACTGGAACTGGGAGTTGAGCACTTCGCGTAGCTGCAATAATATTGCATTGCCGAGAATTCTGTTGTATGATAACACGGGCGCGCTTCTACTGGATGCGGATGGGTTTAGCGAGCAAACATATCGGCCTATCAGCGTCCCAGATTGCAGGCGAAAACTTTCGACGGCCAATCATTACCAAAGGCTCCAACAGGCGCGACTTCCCGGCGAGTTCAATGGCCTGTGTATTAATGAGGCGGCTCTAAACGATACACCCACACCCGTAATCCCATTTACGAGGCAGCAGATTGCAGGAAGCTGTATTGACTTAAGTACCCATGAGTTGCCGAATTGGCAGCCGCACGAAATGGATAGTTCGCGTCGCTCGAGCTCGCTGCGAGGTGCTCGGCTTGAGATTCAGGATCACCGGCTAGACCAGCCACAGCAGCTAACACAGAAATCGACATATCCCACGCCGCCATCCACTTCGACGCTGACCACGACAGCGAATTCGTCGTCTTCGGGACCACGTGAGAAGCGTCGTTATCGACGCTCTCACAGCTCTGGCCAGCGTTCAATACTGGAACGGTTTAGCATGACGCGCGGTCGGCACTCCTCCCCAGAGTATATCCAGGAACAGGTATTGGAGCATAAGCCGCGATACTATCTGTGCAGCAGTAAGGCCGGCACACTTGTAATCCAGGATGAGAGCTTCAATCGAGTGCGGCAGCGCCGCCGACGGCAGAGGAATTCCTCGAGTGAGAACGTGTTGGTGCAACAGAATAGAAGCCCCGCAGGTAGTGTCGTGCAGGTCACGTCGCACAAGCGTCACCAGCAACAGCTGCGCTGCCGGGAGGCGCTGCTTCTAACCTCAGACGAAGAAACACAAGCCCAGAGCCAAAGACAATCAGTGAGGCATTCGCGATGCCGGCATGCTAAACGAATTTCCGGCAACGATGGGACCACTCAAGGTGAGAAATACATTACATACATTACACTCTCTTCTTAATATGCAATTCTCTTCACCTCGTCTTTTTCTTAGAAATTATCAAAGTCGATACGGGAAACTGTATGCACCAAGCTGTCCCTTGTGCTACGCGACGATGACGTCATTAATGTAAATCCTTATATACACAAATATACAAAGACCGCCTGTTCTCTGCTCAACGGCAATTTTTTCTTGACTTGGTTTTTAAAGCCATGTGTGTGAAAATTAACACAAATTCAAGAACATACAAATAAAAAAAATCATGCAAAAAATCTGTCCTGACTAGAATATATATTTCTAATTACAAGTCTATCTCTGATATTATAGACCTGGTAAAAAATACATACTCTTTGTGAGCTCGAATTTGTTTCCTTTTGTTGTTTATTTTACCTATTTTACATAATTTCAAAATATTTTGAAATATGGAAAGGTCGCCAGAGCCATCAATATTTTACATAATGTTCAGTTGAAATGTATCTTTGTGGTCAGCAGGGGAAAAGTTTAGATAGTCCTTAGGCAAATGTCTTTATCTCGGAGAGTATAAGAGCTGGAAGCACTTAATGTGGAATGTAGGTTCCCGTATTCCGTATACTTTTGGCATCGGATACCAACTGCAGTAGGAAGCAGAGCCATGCGATATTTTTTATGTTTACATTTGGCTCCTCCGGACTATAAGCCTCGAAGGATTTCTTAAATTAATTTGGGGGTGAGTATTTGTGTTTTTTAGGATATCTGTATGTGTATAAAAGAAAGTTCTCTGGGTACAGGGTATTTTCTAGTCACTAGTTGTGCTATAAACAGAAAATTGTACAGTCTGTTGCACACACTGCTGTTGTACTCAATTACACATTGAATAGGGTATATTGGTTTTGTGCCATGTCCGCCTTTCTGATATTGATATACTCGTGTTTCCCTGCGTTAAAATTAAACGACTACTCCTACGGATGATGAAATGACAAGACGAAATACATACATACATATATGTATATATTTTAAACCTAGAACGCCCAAATTTGGAGGTAAGATTAACGATTAGGATGTTCGCTTGATATTGCTGCGTAGAAACTTTGCAGGCTTGCAACACCAATAGCGTGAGTAGCCCTAGCGTGCACAATCAGCTGCCTTTTGTTTAAATTTTGGCTGCTTAGATAATTAATAATTGCTAATTTATTATTTATTTAAAAATTCACCGATGAAAAAACAAGGGTAATCAAACCTGTATATAAATTTGAACTTGCTGAAGGTGTAAATTAGTTGCATATTTTCATGTTTTATAAACCAGCTGTTACTGTAATAGAACCACTAAAATATAGTTTATTTAAAATACAAATGTAAGCAAATATCGATTGAAATAATCGAATTCTTATCGGGTCGATTTGCATCTTTTCAATACTTCGTAGTAAAAGGTCTGGGTCTAGCAGCCTTGTAAGAAACTATTCAGTATTGTTGTTGCGAGGTCTCGCTAAATTTCAAAGCTGCAACGCTGAATGATGAAATGAGTGAGTTATGCAACGTCCCAAATGAGCTTTCCTAAAGATCGCTAGAAAAAAAATATTATATATTATTATATTATGGGAGCGTGGAAAGTCGGAAAAAATCGGTGTCTCTTTTATAAATTAGGCTCTTGTCTCCTTTTTAATTTAGGCTGTTATTAAACTGTCAAAGAGTATTATCACATGCCCTTATACTTAATATTTACTTCGGCCAAAGATTGAGTGAGGGTGTTAAGCCAAAAAAATAACTCGATCCGCCCAAGAGTATGCAGCAATATTAAAATCATTAATTTCGCACTGTCATAAGCGACGGCGTACTTCTAAACGAAATATTTAAAAAACAAGATCGTGGCAATCTGGTACACCAGACTGCGCTATACTCTGTTCACAATGAAAAAGATTGAATCAGTCGAACAAAGTTGTTCCGGTTATGTGGTGGTGAATTAACGTCTTTCAATTCGTGGTTTTGGAAATGATCAATTTCTGCAGATTTAAAGGAGCCGGGTGGGCATGGCTGCAATACGCTTTGATTGGCCTTTAGAGGAGGTCATCAGTAATGTAATAGCAAGATTTGGTGACTATATCTCTAAGACTGAGGGATATATAGAATTCCGCGGTGTGCCATATACAGCATGTAAAGTAATAAGTCTTTAGCTTTAATAACGCCAAAACACATTACATTCAAACAGACAGACAGACAGCACGGTAGACAAGATGGGCAACCAATATTGACCTTTTCATTTTGTGGACAGAGTATCAAAATTGGTCTGAGCTGTAAACAGATTGATAAGAGACTAAACTGTCCGAACGGAACTCGTGACGAGGATGGACACACACAGATTAAGCGGAGAAACAACAGCTTCCATATCAAATCTTGATTCTCGGTGCGTACTAAACAGTGGTCGGACAACGACTTGTTGGCTTCAAACGGAAAAGATGCTGCTGCGCTCTGGACTGGGGCTAAGGCTTCTGTTTTTAGGGCTGTTTTCGGGACTTCTGATGTTATCCCTGCTGCAGAGCAGTGCCGCACGCGTTATTTATTATAATGTGCTCAACAGTAATCAGAGCATAGAGGCGGAAAATATGAACACTATCAACGCCATCGGTAAGAGCATGTTGTTCGAAGTACGACGCCTCGAATGCAGGCGTGGCTTCATGCATGATCATCACAATCGCTGTCGCCGGGTAAGTGACAAACTGGATGTAGTAAGCTATAAATGTTATGAATTGATTCGCACTGTTTTCCAGATTGTATAGCAACCTTTGGACTAAGGCTCGTTAACTTATCGATGTATCCAGAAGTCATTAACGATTAAACATTATATTTTATAAAAACTACGTCACAAGACTGGTGCGAAGCGATATTTTCATTATGAAATTATGAGAAGTTTCACGAATAGCAAATTGCAACGGCAGATACTTTACAGATACCGATTAAGATACGGTGACAGATACAAAATACACGAGCACAAGACACACATGTTTTTAAGATAAAGGGACCATTAGGCACTGACTCAACCATCTATTTTTATATCGACAAAAACCCGTTTCGCTGGCGTTACCTCGGTCACATTTTTTCGGAAATGGGGACGTGGTGTCACACCAGCTGGTCTGTGACGTAGCTAGTAGCTTCCTAGGAAAGCCATGAGACAATAACAACAGCTGATTATTTTGTTTATCAACTCATGCTGCTAGCGTCTTTTTAGTGGGAACAGTTATGGTGAACAGCCACTTCAAATGTAGAAAACGTTAGTGTCTAGCAATGGTGATCCCCTTGGGTTTCTGAATGTTGGTAATAAAAATTTGCACAGTCTGTATGTGGAATAGTTATACTGAAAATATATCGGCAATTGCTGTATTTCACCACTAACCAAATAATATAGACTGGTCAAACCGTACATTTGGTGGTGACAAGCGTTTTTTTTGCGGCTGGTCCAAAGTCGCCTTCGTTTTTGTTCGGGTTCGAGACATGCCCGCATGCTCTCACAGCAAGAGAGTAAGAATACATATGACCTGTGTCGTGGAACGGCATCGCTGTCTTTTTATTCGCTTACTCTACAGGAAATTGCTTTGGTTTACTCTCATCCATATGATTTGTCAGATAGAACGGCATCGCTGTTTTTTATCTCGCTCCCACTACAGGAAACTGCTTTGGCTTACTCTCAGTGATCTTTCAATTTGTCTATGTACCGTTTAAATGTTTGTGAGTGTATGTGTCCGCAAAAGCAAAAATGCCCACAAATTCAATTTTTCTCAAAAGTCGGTGGCATTTCTTCCCTTTTGAGCGGACGAGTAATATGAAATAATGAAAGGGTTTGCCAAGTCGATGCAAAATTCTTTCATTTTAGCTCGTTCTTGTTTGAAAGGGTACCTAAGTATAGGTATGTTTGCATTTAAAAAAATGTTGTTCTTGCTATGCACGCACACTTGCACATTTTATATATGAATAGAAGCATTTATGCGCATGTGTGCCTGTTGGTCCCTGCCTGCCTGTCCGATGCAAATTTGACAATATTTTGGGATTTCTGAATTTCGAGCTCTATACACAGACACACACACACAAATGTGTGTGAATGGGATGATCATGGGCGCAAAATTGAAAAATAACATTTTTGGCAGGCGTTTGACGCGCGCCCTTCTTATTATGATTAAGGGTTTGAATTGAATAGCTTGAATATGATAAGTAAATAAAATCATTAATACAATAAATATATAATTGAAGATTTCAATTTTGCACAAATTATTTAAGTGATCAGTCACTTGACCCATGTACATACATACATACATATGTATGTATTACATAATCATAAAAAGAAGGATGCGCGACAGACGCGTGCCAAAAATGATATTTTTCAATTTTGCGCCCATGATCATCAGCCCATTCACACACATTTGTGTCTGTGTGCGTGTGTGTGTAGAGCTCGAAATTCAGAAATCCCAAAATATTGTCAAATTTGCATCGGACAGGCAGGCAGGGACCAACAGGCACACATGCGCATAAATGCTTCTATTCATATATAAAATGTGCAATTATTCGTGAATAGCAAGAACAACATTTTTTTAAATGCAAACATACCAATACTTAGGTACCCTTTCGAACAAGAACGAGCTAAAATGAAAGAATTTTGCATCGACTTGGCAAACCCTTTCATTATTTCATATTACTCGTCCCCTCAAAAGGGAAGAAATGCCACCGACTTTTGAGAAAAATTGAATTTGTGGACATTTTTGCTTGTGCGGACACATACACACACAAACATTTAAACGGTACATAGACAAATTGAAAGAGCACTGAGAGTAAGCCAAAGCAGTTTCCTGTAGAGTGAGCGAGATAAAATACAGCGATGCCGTTCCACGACACAGGTCATATGTATTCTTACTCTCTTGCTGTGAGAGCATGCGGGCATGTCTCAAGCCCGATCAAAAACGAAGGCGACTTTGGACCAGCCGCAAAAAAAACGCTTGTCACCACCAAATGTACGGTTTGACCAGTCTATATGTTATTTGGTTAGTGATTACACTAAATTCGCTGACACCTTATGCCCAGTGCCGAGGTAAATGAAGAAACATTCGAGCATCCTCCTATATATGTATGTATATATATGTACTTACATATATACAAAAACTGAAACTGGAATTTCTATATGTTAGGTCCACACTATGGGAAACTTAGTCTATAATAAATTCAGTGATTATAGTCCAATCATTCTAAAAGGGGTTTTTTGCTTCTATTTTGTTTATTTTTATTTAAAATTTCTATAGAGTCCGAAACCGACGGGTTCATACAGATGGCTTGGAACCACAACTCTAGATTAACTCCGGCTGTTGCCTTAACATTATAAAGTACACGTTTTTATGAGCTCTTTAAAAAAGTTGAAATCGGATTCAGCTGTACTTGTCACTCATTGAATATTGGACCTTCATGTCATATCAAAGGAGCTACATTTTCCGAAAAGTTTAAAATAGGTCTCAAAAGCAAGAGACAGTATTTTGGACTGTGAACAAGTACATTTGCACACGGCTTCAACTGACTTACTTCTTATAGCTTGTATAAATTGAGAATAGATACAAATTATAATGGATTTGTTCAAAGGTATGTAACAAGCGAAAGGAAGAATATTCGTCTTCAGAAAGTATATAAATATATTAAAATATATTCTAAAACTGGACACTTGAAACACATGATTTTATGTTTGTACATATATAACACACAGAAAGAGCTTATACATATTTTTCAATATCTCACTCGACACATGTACATACTATCTATAATTATCGATTAAAGGCATATGGGAATTTGAGACACCAAATTTGTTAGTAAAATTCTTGTATAGTATTTTTATATCATGTACCCATTGAAAATGTATAAAAAATTTATAATGATATTCTGCAAATGTATGTAACAAACCGAAGGAGTCGAAGTGGAGTCGGCTTTTCGTTCAGTATACACATCCCCTATCCAGCAAAATTAAATAAACAAAACATTATTAATTCGCTTAGCGTATGGTATAGGAGAATATTTGACTTGAATTGCAAGTCTCTGACTTTCGTAGTTTTAGAGATCGACGCGTTTATATAGACGGACAGAAGGACAGAAAGTCTAAATTTGTTTAACGTGGCGTGTACCCCGGAGGGGTTTACTACCACGGTATTCGAAAATACAGCGAGCCGAAACAAGCGTCGGACTAGCGCCCCTCCAAGACACTGCATGTGCAATGTCCCTTCGGTACCAATTGAATGCATGCTGGACAGAAGGACAGACGGACTGGCGAACATAGGTGGACCGACTCAGCTCTTAGTCATAAATTGACCAGTCAATAATATATTATAGATTTAATGAATTCGCGGATGCCTCCACCTGCCTGCCGCACACATTCGCACGAAACCATTATACCCTTTTTACCCATTTTCATAGCTAGAATGACTAAGATATTGATGCTGACCAAAAATATACATACTATATGGGATCGGAGATGATTTCTTCTGCCTGTTACATACATTTGGACAAAACCATTATACTCTTTTTATCCATTTTCAATGGGTGGGTTAAAAATGTTATAAGAGCTAGATACATTGAACTTGGCGTGTAGCTTCATGTGTAGTATATACAAAAATATTGCACTTTGTGGACGCCTCCCACCATTGTCCACAAAATTTTAATAAACTCATCTACAAAATTATTGGGCTTCATATTTATTTCATAAACACTATAAACACCTATGCTGTTCCATATATTAGCAAGTGGCCAATTCAGATAAATAAATTATAAAGATAAAAATAGATAATATAATATAATAAATACAATAAAAATAATTTGACTATTTATCTCTATATATAAAACTGTTTGTCCTGACTGACTGACTGGCTGATTGGTGATCAACGCACAGCCCATACCGTAAGAGCTGAAATTTTAACTGTAGTTACCTTATGTGGTGAAGGTGCATGTTAAGACGGGATGTGTGTTTCAGCGATTTTGGAAATTCTACCGGCAACTGTGGATGGAAATGGGCAAAAACACTTGCATGTAGTTTTTTGTATACCATCGGATCGGCTTCAAGCTCATTTCAAAGTTTTTGACATGTTTTTTTTTTATGACGCTTTGCAAATCCATCCCTTTTGAATGAAAAATTTAGGTCAAAGGTTGAATGAATGAATGTTTATTTTTTAACTTCAACAACACTGGACTAAAATGGACTGCAAACTCAGTTTTAAATGCCGATGTAAAAAATAATTTTAAAACTTGATTTTAAGATAACAGGAGCTAATTAAATTTTCATTGGGCGGAAAATTTGATACGTATTGATGTCTGAAACTTGAAGCAAACAACTTGAACCGATCAAGTCCGGGAAATACCAGCTAGCATAATATACATAAAAGCTTTTTAGCTTCAGTGGGTTAAAATTTCTTAGTTTCGTTCGCTTAACATGTTAGGAGCCTCAGTTCCCAAGGAAATTCTTAATAATTTGCATGCCAACATTCTGTATATATATGTCGATATCTAAGCTGTAGATAGTTTTTGCTCACTGATTTTATGGGCAAGTTGAATAGTTGTTAAGTAAAGCGGACAGGCAAAGCAGAACAAGACTTTCAATTACACAGATTGCGGGTGACATAGTAGCGCGGTCTAGATAAGATTCCCGTATACAGGGTGTTGCACAGACCAATGGGTGGGAGTCAGATGTCGACGCTATGGGAATTGCTGGTGCAGCCTGTATAGTTTATCAATTTAAAGACGTCGCCAATGCGCGACTGGCAGGCAGAGGCCACTTTTACCTAAGAACTGCTTGCCCAAATCGTATATAATCAGTTAAATGACGGCGTTTGAGCGTATAAGTTTGTTGCCTGTAGCACAGCCTAAAGACTTGAACTCAAAGTGCGATTACACAATTTCACACTGCCACGAAAGTGCACGCAAAACAAATCGACATCGACCCACATTTAAGAGAGCACATCATGATGCTAAAACGCATCCATCAGTTACTTCTATACGCGCTGTGTCTGCTTATCTTGACTGTGTTGTGTGCACCAGCACCGAGTGAATCGCGGCGGGTGATCTTCTTGGCGCCACCCGGAATTGCCCGCGGGCAGATACTGGCTACGCATGGCATGGAGAAGTCTTGCCAGAAGTGCCATATGAGAGACCACCGTGGCAACTGCCGGCGCATAATATCGTACAGTTCAGGTGTGTATTTATAGCGTCTGCGCCGTGAGATAATCAAAGCCTATGGCCACTTCTGTGCTTAAGAGTGTGCTTTACTTAGGAGGCACTTTTTAATTTGCTTTTGCAGATGGCGTGAGCTGCTGACATCGAGGCCGGACGTAGTTATGTCGTGGCTATCAAACTGAATCTCTAATTCACTCAGAAACCAAAACAAAACACGTCATTCGTATTTATTCGCCTTTCAGTGCACTATTTATTACATTATTTCACAGTTCTTTTGTCTTCTGCTAATAAAATTTGATGAACTTCTGCAAGCATTATAATAATATTTTGTTTGCATATTACACAATATGAGGAGTGCCCGACTACGAAATTGCCTGAACCCATCGCCGTGTTGCCGTCTCAAATATTCAGACTTCCATGTGATTCGGAGTAGTAGGTCGATGTCTTACGAGTCCCTGGTAAGAAGTATTATGACTGCGAATTTGGAAACACAAATCTGTGATTTATAATTAACTTGAACTGCACTGCACGTTTACACTGGGAGGAACTCTGCTTTAAATTTAATATGTCCACCTCCTTTAATTTCTGAAACCAACACGTTTATAAATACCCACAGACGGACGGCCGGTCGGACGGACACACGAAGATTTGGGTAAATCGACTCGGCCTGTTGATGCTGATCTTCTGCCTGTCACATACGAATATCATTACACCTTGTTAAAAATGAGCAAACAGCGCTCGGTCAAAAATCGAGAAGTTCCAGCGGCAAGCCCGCATACAATACACTAAGCATACTATATTTTGTTGTATGATGGAACATTACTTCTTTGGACAATGGCGGGTCCAAATGACGAAAATACATTTTATTTTTTAATAAACCTTAACATCTATTTTTGTTTATTGTTTGTAAGGTCAGTTCATATACATACTTCACCATTACTTATTCAAATCTAAAACCTTTTATAATCGAAAAAATAAAGTAAAGCTTATTTAGCGACCTACATGCCTTAGTTATAAAGATTAGACGTCGATAAAGTACTTCTTGTTAGAGTCTATCAACAAAGGTCTAATATATTTTAATGCTGAATTCTGAACGTCGACTTTCCGAATTTCCAAAACAAGCCCACGAATAGTCACAGCATAAATAAATTTTTGTGTTTCTTAAAATGTCATGAATGTGCTCCTTAGATATTTTAAAAATTTAATCAAAATCGGAGTATTATATCTGTCAGATGAATCAGCTGATAATTTGTTTTATTATTTTACATAGTACTTATTTATTGAATATCTAGTATTAAATTTCTTGTTGGACTAACACTAACGTTTCAAATATTATTCTAATTTCTGTTACAATTAATTTATGTATTTTATTTATGTTAAACGGCTCTTGAATAGCACAAAGGATTTGGGTGTGAGTCGAGCTTTGCGCAGTGTTTGTCTTCTTGCTCTGGTATCTTTTCTCTGTGAAAGTTTTTTTTTCCGGAAGTACCACGGGTCCTCAGCTTGCAAGTTTGCAGTTCGGGCTTCTTTACCATCCGAACGGGCTCGGACTTATTTTCAATGACCTCTGCTTAAATTTATTTAATGCGTTTTTCAATTGAACAGAAAATTAAAATCTCTCTTGTGGAAACAGGGGTCAAAGATTTGGTGGGTAAAGTTTCGATTTCCAAATTATTTTCAAGAATCCTAATAAAAATTCATTTTAATTACATATGTATGTTTCACATCTTTCGCAGAATCCAAGCTTCCTTCGTGCAAAATCCGAATCAATAATTTTTTGGGCGAACATTAAATTTAGGTCCAATAATAAAAGTTCGCTTCATGTATTAAATTTTATTAAATAAAAACTGATAAATATGCACACGTATCTATGTGCTAAACTATTAGACAGAGACATATGTACATGTAAGTACATGTTAACCTCTTTCTGTACATTAAATAACAGCTCTTTCAATTTATGTTCACGTCACTTAAATAACTTTTTAAAAGTGCCAGGTTTTTTTTAAACGTTTATCGGCAGGAAAGAATCAATTATTCTCTTAATAAGAGCACCTTGGCAGAGCTGCGAAATAAAACGATTTTTGCGACTTTCTTTATCAATCCCTAATAACGAGATGGAACAAATCAGCAATGCGGAGACATTTAGCTCTGCAAGCTGTAGATGCAAAGTCGTGTAGGTATCCAGAAGCGGTAAATGCGATGTTTGTACGCCACATCAACAAATAAAAGTAAGAGTGAACCGTGCGCCGAGCAACCCTTACAAACATTCTAGCTTCCTTCTATGCATATATTAAACATATGTACGTACATATGTTTAGACACACTTCGCTCGTATTTACGCTTGCCTTGTGGATGTTAGTGAAAAAATATCGTTGTCGCATTTGTGTTTTAAGGATTATATTTATTTACGAAAACTTGCTTCACTGGTATCGAGATTGTGGGTCGACAAATGGCCATGTAGACATATAGCTTTTGGCTTATCTGATACGAGAGAAGCATTGTAAAGCTTGTAACTGCAGAGTTTGGTGAAGACATGTATCTTGAAGAAAGGCGCATTATCCCGTTTAATAACTAAACCTAATTCCTGTAGAGTTATATGATATAATAGTCGATGTTGATAAAATTGGGCTTATTTATGCAAAATTCGATTAAATAGGAAATATTTTTATAAGAAAAAGAACTTGATATAGTGGTCCAATCCTGCTGGTTCCGACACATTTACTGCCTGCAACAATATGTCGGACCTATGCAAAGTTTGAAGACGATAGCTTAAAAACTGAGACACTAATTTGCATGGAAACGGATAGACGGAGTATGTACACTCGGCTGTTTGTGCTGATCAAGAATATGTATACTTTATGCGGTCGGACATGTCTCCTTATAAGCGTTACGCATTTAATGAAAAATTATAATATTCTACAAGAGTATAAGAGTTATGTACCCTCTTGCGGAGTCGAAATTAGCCGACTGAACTAAAATAGCAGCACACACTCACAGCAGAGAATACAATACAATTGCAATTGCAATTCATTTTAAGTAAGCTATATAATGTTTATACTATCCTAGAAGCAGTATGTCAAATTTTGACTTTCTAGCTCTTAAAACCTACAATATTTGCTCAAAAAGAGTATTTCAATATCGATTAGAAACGGGACAAGTTATTGATTAACTTTTTTGTTTTTTCAGATATCTTCACCATACTCGGCATTAACTTTTTTCCCTGTGCTTCTTAGATACGGGCAAAGCACTATGAGCATTATGAAAAGGTTGGGTCTGCAAGGGTATTAAATCTTCGGCGTGCCGAAGAAGCGTGTTTGGTTGTCGTGTAGCAGCGGTCGCAAGCAGTTTTTCTCGGTAACGGGCTCGAGTCCAATTGAGGAAATGCCTTTTAAAATATATTTTTTACCTCTTAAAGCAAACGAGCCAGTGGCGTGCGCTGTATTTCGTGTTGGTAGAAGAGGGTTCAGGGTATCCCCTAGGCGGGAACTTCCGACTAGTGCGTATTTGTTGC
>NW_026999115.1:0-2110 GCF_035044405.1 Drosophila montana
TCCACTTATAACCTTTTCTCAGCAAGTCAGTAACACCAAGTGACTTAAAAAAATAATCAGTTCAATTCCCTCCCCCAAATCTTCCCTGTACTAGGTTGCAAGATTAGTACTGTTGATACATTTTAGATTTTAAATATTTAATGACCAGTATTAACCTGTAATCTTTATGCTGTTGTGAGACATCCTAGAACTATATCAGCTTCATGGTTAAATAGCTGTGGAATAGACTATTAACACATAAGCATAGTAAATTGTTAGTGTTATTACATTAGTACGGAATTCTATCTGGACCAAGGAAAGTGGACGAAACCGCTGAACAAACCACTAGTCGTATAAAAACCCTAAATCGTAATAAACCGCAGCAAAGGTCCGTAGTGATGCAGGTTGGCATGGCCAGGTTTGATTCATCTGATAGTTTATCTCTAATGATTATTGACATTCATTGTTCCACAACTAGTATAACAGTCTATTACCGACTAGGCATAGCTGGCATGCGCTGTTATGCTATTTCACATCTCTTTCTGTACTTTGCTCAACGTAAAGTTCTCTAAGAATTAGCTGTATTTTTAGGTAGTTGCTATAACGTCATTTGTGACTTAGAGCTTTTACACGCCGCACGAGTTTGAAGCGTACTAATTCCCTTTTGCTATTACTTTAGTTTTTCAGTTTTTTTTTCAGTCTACACATATAATAAGCTGACTATTTTATTCTCTATTAGGTTTAGCATGATTTCCATGTTTTTGTCGTATTTTCATTCCGCTTGATTTGTCGTATAGATATATTCAAGTAGTGTTATTTATATTATTTATTTATTTGATAATAGCAGAATAGGTCGAATTTTCTTTTGCAATTCGTAGCCACAAGGTGCAACCACTATTTTCATCACGCGTGTTTTAATACACGAACAAAGCACAAGAATCTGTGTCCATTCTGTCGCACTTCTCTCAGTAAATCTGTGCACAATTTGGGGGAAGAATTGCAAGCTGCACATTCTACCCAACTTCAATGCCTACTCAGGGACCCGAAACTAGGTTGCAGATGTTATCTTCCGGGGCCGAGAGAGATAACACATTGTGTTTAGCTGTTTTCAATTGCTAGCGAAAGAAGTGTCGCAACCAAATCCTCTTAAACTGCTTCGTTCGGTATTTGATACAATGTACAGAAAAACTCTGAGAATGTACTGATGGAATTGAGAGGTAAGGGGAAGGACGTGTCATTCTATCTGCTTCTTGATGGTTTAGTTGGAGGTATCGACTCTGCGATACCTCAAATATAAGCTGGTAAAATCTTCTCTTTTACGCGTGAACTGGGCTGATCCACAAAAAAATATACAAGGCGATTAGATCGAGTAAGAGCTTCCTTCTGGATCTATCTGCTAGCTTTGGCCACAACAAGCACTTTGTATTTGTTGTACAAGTAACAGCTGGAGTTATTACACAGCTCACCGAATAAATAATCTTGAATATTTGCTTTATGAATATATATTATAAATAAAACATATTCTTTTACAATTTCATTTATTTATTGTGCTAATTTTTTTTTGTATTTAATTATTATTGTTAAAATAGTTACTGTAAGCTGTTACGCATCTTTATAATCTGGCAACATTGTATCCGCATAGTACTCATTTCTTCATTGAGTACTTGTTCGGATTTTGTACTCAAGCTTCAAGTTTCTATTAAAAGTTAAACCGAACCACTACGTATGTTTTCTCTATGTGCATCTTAGGCAAATAAATAAAATTAAATAATTAAACGAAGTGTCTACGTTTTTAAAAGATTCGTTTTGTTAAATTTTGAAAAGTTTATTTCGTGCGAAAAATAACGTGGTGAAATTGTCAAAATGAACATGTCGCAAATAAAAAAACTTGGTGTGGACAATTATGAAGTATGGCATATGGCCATAAAAAGTGTCTTGGTGGTAGCGGACCTATGGAATTTTGTGTGTAGAAAATATGTAAAGGCAGAAGGAAATGGTGAGGATATAGAAAAATGGATTAGTGTCGAACCTTAATTTTAAATCTGAAGCCAACACAGTTGATGCATTTCAAGTCATGCCCAACATCTGCAGCCGTATGGAGCAAATTAAAGGATATTCATGTGTCAGTTGT
>NW_026999116.1:0-1206 GCF_035044405.1 Drosophila montana
CAATTATATCAAAAATTAATACGTTTTAATATGCAGCAGGGTTATGATGTAGTCGCATATGTCAATTCATTTGTTGAGACAATTAAAAAGTTGGCAGAATTAGACATCAAACTCAATGACGAGTTGCAGGTCATCATGCTTTTGAGCAGTTTACCAGACACATGCAAAATTTTGTAATCGCGATTGACACGCGATGAGCTGCCCAAATTCGAAGTCTTCAAGGTCAAAATGTTAGAAGAGGCCACGCGAAAGCAAGAAAGAGCTAGCAGAGCCGACATAGGGACACCAGAAGCAGTATATACACACAAACATAATGGACCGCGGGTCCAAAGCATAGTGTCAAAGGATAGGCAGAAAGAATAGTAGTAAGCAGCCATTCAGAGGCAAATGTTTTAATTGCGAAAAAGAAGGGCATCCAGCGAGCGATTGCTGAAATAAAGAGAAGGGTGTTAAAAAGAGCCTAAACGACGAAAAGTCTCTATGCTTAATTCACAGTTATGTCAAGGAGAAGCAAAAGAGTTTTTGGTGTGTTGCCAGTGGTGCAACATCGCACATATGCTGCGACTGCAGCATGTTCCTTACGTATGCTGATAAAAAGACGCCGATAATGTTGGCCGCAAAAAAATTTTATCGATTCACCCGGCAGTGGCAGTATTGAGTTGCACTGTAATAGAATAAAACTAAAGCTGCAAAAGTTTTTATATGTCCCTGATTTAAGCATGAATTTTTTATCAATAAGTGCTGCAGCAAAGTTTGAAAATTCTACCATATTTGAAGGGAAAGTTGCGCTGATAAAAGACAAAGAAGGCAACGAGATAGTATGGGCAAGACATGGTTTGTATGTGTACAAACATAGTCTTGATCAGGTTCATATGCTAAATATATCTGATTCATCTTCCTTAAAATGTCACAATAGATTTGGCCACCTGAATTTTGTGGATTTGATATTGCTAAATGACAAGCAACTGGTGTGTAGTATGAAAATTGAAAATATACAAGTAGAAACAAATTGCGATACATGTAATAAAGCAAAAATTTGTGCATTGCCATTCCCACAGAAAGCAAATATTGTCTCAAACCAAGTACTGGACTTAGTACATACAGACGTATGTGGTCCGATTAATGTTAAGTCGCTCGCAGGCAATGGATATTTCGTAACTTTTATTGATGACTACTCACGCAAGATATTTGTTTACCTTATGCACT
>NW_026999117.1:0-13508 GCF_035044405.1 Drosophila montana
CTGTAATAATAATATTTGTTGTTGGCATCTGATCGTGTTAAACACGATTTCCCAGATTTTCTTAAAAAAATGATTTTATGTCATGACTTATTGTTTTGTCAAACTACAGGAAACACGGATTTTAGTTTAAAGCTTACTTTTAACGCCCAACATCAGACTATTTCATCAAATTTTTAAAATTAGTCAAGAACTTTAAAAAAATGCCAAGAACATTAATAAAAATTTTTGTTGTTGGCGTCCGATCGTATTGAACACTATTTCACAGATATTTTAAAAAAATCATTTTAATTTGTGTTTAATGCGTTTGCCAAAAGTTTAGTTTATAGCTTACTTTTAAAGCCCTACATAAGAATATTTCATCATATTTTTGAATTCAATCAAGCACCTAGGAAAATATGCCAAAAACTGAAATAAAAATATTTGTTGTTGGCATCCCATCGTATTGAACACGATTTCCCGTATTTTCTTAAAAAATGATTTTATTTCGTGATTTATTCTTTTGTCAAACGACAGAAAACATGGATTTTTGTTTAAAGCTTACTTTTAAAGCCCAACATCAAAATATTTCTTCAAATTTTTTGAATTATTCAAGAACTTTAGAAAGTTTGCCAAGAACTGTAATAAAAATATTTGCTGGGGCATTCGATCGTATTGAACTCGATTTCACAGATTTTTGTTAAAAATCATTTTAATTCGTGTTTAATTCCCTTGCCAAACGACAGAAAACACAGATTTTAATTTAAACCTTACTTTTAAAGCCCAACATCAGAATGTTTATGAATTATAAAATTAATGAAATATTCTTATGTTGGGCTGTAAAAGTAAGCTTTAAACTAAAATCAGCGTTTTCCGTCGTTTGACAAAAGAATAAAACACGAATTAAAATAATTTTTAAAAATTATCTGGGAACTCGTGTTGAATACGATCGGATGCCAATAACAAATATTTTTATTACAGTACTTGGCATATTTTCATAGGTGCTTGATTGAATTTAAAAATTTGATGAAATATTTTTATATAGGGCTGTAAAAGTAAGCTTTAAACTAAAACCAGTGTTTTCCGTCGTTTGTCAAAAGAATAAAACACGAATTAAAATAATTTTTAAAAATTATCTGGGAAATCGTGTTGAATACGAATTGGATGCCAATAACAAATATTTTTATTACAGTTCGTGGCATATTTTCCTAGGTGCTTAGGTGAATTTAAAAATTTGATGAAATATTCTCATGTTGGGCTTTTAAAGTAAGCTTTCAACTAAAATCTGTGTTTTCCGTCGTTTGACAAAAGAATAAAACACGAATTAAAATCATTTTTTAAAAATATCTGGGAAATCGTGTTCAATACGATCAGATGCCAACAAAAAATATATTAATTACAGTTCTTGGCATATTTTCCTAGGTGCTTGATTGAATTTAAAAATTTGATGAAATACTCTTATATAGGGCTTTAAAAGTAAGCTATAAACTTTAAAAGTAAGCTATAAATTTGATGAAATATTCTCTTGTTGGGCTGTAAAAGTAAGCTTTAAACTAAAACCAGCGTTTTCCGTCGTTTGACAAAAGAATAAAACACGAATTAAAATAATTTTTAAAAATTATCTGGGAACTCGTGTTGAATACGATCGGATGCCAATAACAAATATTTTTATTACAGTTCTTGGCATATTTTCCTAGGTGCTTGATTGAATTGAAAAATTTGATGAAATATTCTCATGTTGGGCTTTAAAAGTAAGCTATAAACCTAAATCTGTGTTTTCTGTCTTTTGGCAAAAAAATAAAACTCGAATTAATATAATATTTTAAAAAAATCATTGCAATCGTGTTCAATACGATCGCATAGCATATTTTCTAAAGTTCTTGATTAATTTTAAAAATTTGATGAAATATTCTCTTGTTGGGCTGTAAAAGTAAGCTTTAAACTAAAAACTGTGTTTTCTGTGGTTTGGGAAACACATAAAACACGAATTAAAAAAATTTTTAAAAATTATCTGGGAAATCGTGTTGAATACGATCGGATGCCAATAACAAATATTTTTATTACAGTTCTTGGCATATTTTCCTAGGTGCTTCATTGAATTGAAAAATTTGATGAAATATTCTCTTGTTGGGCTGTATAAGTAAGCTTTAAACTAAAAACTGTGTTTTCTGTGGTTTGGGAAACGCATAAAACACGAATTAAAATAATTTTTAAAAATTATCTGGGAAATCGTGTTGAATACGATCGGATGCCAATAACAAATATTTTTATTACATTTCTTGGCATATTTTCCGAGGTGCTTGATTGAATTTAAAAATTTGATGAAATATTCTCATGTTGGGCTTTAAAAGTAAGCTATAAACCTAAATCTGTGTTTTCTGTCTTTTGGCAAACGAATAAAACACGAATTGAAATGATTTTTTAAAAAAATCTGTGAAATCTTGTTTAGTACGATCGGATGCCAGCAACAAATATTTTTATTATAGTTCTTGGCATATTTTCCTAGTTGCTTAATTGAATTTAAAAATTTGATGAAATATTCTTATATAGGGCTGTAAAAGTAAGCTATAAACTAAATCTGTGTTTTCTGTCTTTTGGCAAACGAATAAAACACGAATTAAAATGATTTTTTAAAAAAAAATCTCTGAAATCGTGTTCAATACGATCGGATGCCAGCAAACAAATATTTTTATTACGGTACTTGGGATATTTTCATAGGTGCTTGATTGAATTTAAAAATTTGATGAAATATTTTTATATAGGGCTGTAAAAGTAAGCTATAAATTAAAATCTGTGTTTTCTGTCTTTTGGCAAACGAATAAAACACGAATTAAAATGATTTTTTAAAAAAAAATCTCTGAAATCGTGTTTAATACGATCGGATGCCAGCAAACAAATATTTTTATTACAGTACTTGGCATATTTTCATAGGTGCTTGATTGAATTTAAAAATTTGATGAAATATTCTTATGTTGGGCTGTAAAAGTAAGCTTTAAACTAAAATCAGCGTTTTCCGTCGTTTGACAAAAGAGTAAAACACGAATTAAAATAATTTTTAAAAATTATCTGGGAAATCGTGTTCAATACGATCGGATACCAGCAACAAATATTTTTATTACAGTTATTAGCATATTTTCTAAAGTTCTTGATTAAATTTAAAAATTTGATGAAATATTCTCTTGTTGGGCTGTAAAAGTAAGCTTTAAACTAAAACCAGCGTTTTCCGTCGTTTGACAAAAGAATAAAACACGAGAAAGTATGCCAAGAACTGTAATAAAAATATTTGCTGGGGCATTCGATCGTATTGAACTCGATTTCACAGATTTTTGTTAAAAATGATTTTAATTCGTGTTTCATTCCTTTGCCAAACGACAGAAAACACAGATTTTAGTTTAAAGATTACTTTTACAGCCCAACAAAAGAATATTTCATCAAATTTTTAAATTCAATCAAGTCCATGGAAAATATGCCAAGAATAATAAAAATAATAACAATATTTGTTGTTGGCATCCGATCGTAAAGAACACGATTTCCCAGATTTTTTTAAAAAATGATTTTATTTCATGTTTTATTCTTCTGTCAAACGACAGGAAACACGGATTTTAGTTTAAGCTTACTTTTACAGCCCAACAAAAGAATATTTCATCAAATTTTTAAGTTCAATGAAGCCTAAGGAAAATATGCCAGGAATAATAATAATAATAAAAATGTTTGTTGCTGGCATCCGATCGGATTGAACACAATTTCCCAGATTTTATTAAAAAAATGATTTTAATTCATGTTTTATTCTTTTGTCAAACGACAGGAAGCACGGATTTTAGTTTTAAGCTTACTTTTAAAGCCCTACATAAGAATATTTCATCAAATTTTTAAAATTAATCAAGATCTTTAGAAAATATGCTAATAACTGCAATAAAAATATTTGTTGTTGGCATCATATCGTATTGAACACGATTTCCCAGATTTTTGTTTAAAATTATTTTATTTCGCGTTTAATTCCATGGCCAAACGACAGGAAACACGGATTTTAGTATAAAGCTTACTTTTAAAGCCGAACATAAAAATATTTCCTCAAATTTTTTAAATTAATCAAGAACTTTAGAAAGTATTCCAAGAACTGTAATAAAAATATTTGCTGCTGGCATTCGATCGTATTGTACACGATTTAACAGTTTTTTGTTAAAAATCACTTTTATTCGAGTTTTATTCCTTTGCCAAACGACAGAAAACACAGTTATTAGTTTAAAGCTCACTTTTAAAACCCAACATCAGAATATTTTATTAAATTTTTAAAATTAATCAAGAACTTTAGAAAATATGATAAGAACTGTAATAAAAATATTTGTTGTTGGCATTCGATCGTATTGTACACGATTTCACAGATTTTTTAAAAAAATCATTTTAATTCATGTTTAATGCGTTTCCCAAAAGTTTAGTTTATAACTTACATTTAAAGCCCTACATAAGAATATTTCATCAAATCTTTGAATTTAATCAAGCACCTAGGAAAATATGCCAAGAACTGTAATAAAAACAATGCGTGTTTTTTTCTTTTGCCAAACGATAGAAAACACAGAATTTAGTTTTAAGCTTACTTTTACAGCCCAACAAAAGAATATTTCATCAAATTTTTAAATTCAATCAAGCCAAAGGAAAATATGTCAAGAATAATAAAAATAATAATAATATTTGTTGTTGGCATCCGATCGTATTGAACACGATATCCCAGATTTTTTTAAAAAATGATGCGTGTTTTATTCTTTTGTCAAACGACAGGAAACACGGATTTTAGTTTAATGCTTACTCTTAAAGCCCTACATAAGAATATTTTATCAATTTCTTAAAATTAATCAAGATCTTTAGTAAATATGATAATAAATGTAATAAAAATATTTGCTGCTGGCATTCGATCGTATTGAACACGATTTCACAGATTTTTGTTAAAAATCATTTTTATTCGTGTATTATTCCTTTGCCAAGCGACAGAAAACACGGATTTTAGTTTAAGGCTTACTTTTAAAGACCTACATAAGAATATTCCCTCCAATTTTTTAAATTAATAAAGATCTTTAGAAAGTATGCTAGTAACTGCAGAAAAAATATTTGTTGTTGGCATCCGATCGTATTGAACACGATTTCTCGGAATTTTTAAAAAATGATTTTAATTCATGTTTCGTTCTTTTGTCAAAGGAAAGAAAACACACATTTATGTTTAAAGCTTTATTTTACAGCCCAACATAAGAATATTTCATTAAATTTTTAAATTCAATTAAGCACCTAGGCCAATATGCCAAGAACTGTAATAAAACTATTTGTTGGTGGCATCCGATCGTTCTGAACACGATTTCACATATTTTTTTAAAAAATCATTTTTTTCGCGTTTTTTTCCTTTGCCAAACGACAGAAAACACAGATTTTAGTTTAAAGCTTACTTTTAAAGAACTACATAAAAATATTTCATCAAATATTTAACTTTAATCAAGCACCTAGGAAAATATGCCAAGATTTGTAATAAAAATATTTTTTGCTGGTATCCGAATGTATTGAACACGATTTCACAGATTTTTTTAAAAAATCATTTATTTCGCGTTTTATTCCTTTGTGAAACGACAGAAAACACAGATATTAGTTTAAAGATTACTTTTAAAGCCCTACAAAGGAATACTTCATCAAATTTTTAAATTCAATCAAGCCAAAGGAAAATATGTCAAGAATAATAAAAATAATAATAATATTTGTTGTTGGCATCCGATCGTATTGAACACGATATCCCAGATTTTTTTAAAAAATGATGCGTGTTTTATTCTTTTGTCAAACGACAGGAAACACGGATTTTAGTTTAATGCTTACTCTTAAAGCCCTACATAAGAATATTTTATCAATTTCTTAAAATTAATCAAGATCTTTAGTAAATATGATAATAAATGTAATAAAAATATTTGCTGCTGGCATTCGATCGTATTGAACACGATTTCACAGATTTTTGTTAAAAATCATTTTTATTCGTGTATTATTCCTTTGCCAAGCGACAGAAAACACGGATTTTAGTTTAAGGCTTACTTTTAAAGACCTACATAAGAATATTCCCTCCAATTTTTTAAATTAATAAAGATCTTTAGAAAGTATGCTAGTAACTGCAGAAAAAATATTTGTTGTTGGCATCCGATCGTATTGAACACGATTTCTCGGAATTTTTAAAAAATGATTTTAATTCATGTTTCGTTCTTTTGTCAAAGGAAAGAAAACACACATTTATGTTTAAAGCTTTATTTTACAGCCCAACATAAGAATATTTCATTAAATTTTTAAATTCAATTAAGCACCTAGGCCAATATGCCAAGAACTGTAATAAAACTATTTGTTGGTGGCATCCGATCGTTCTGAACACGATTTCACATATTTTTTTAAAAAATCATTTTTTTCGCGTTTTTTTCCTTTGCCAAACGACAGAAAACACAGATTTTAGTTTAAAGCTTACTTTTAAAGAACTACATAAAAATATTTCATCAAATATTTAACTTTAATCAAGCACCTAGGAAAATATGCCAAGATTTGTAATAAAAATATTTTTTGCTGGTATCCGAATGTATTGAACACGATTTCACAGATTTTTTTAAAAAATCATTTATTTCGCGTTTTATTCCTTTGTGAAACGACAGAAAACACAGATATTAGTTTAAAGATTACTTTTAAAGCCCTACAAAGGAATACTTCATCAAATTTTTAAATTCAATCAAGCACCTAGGAAAATATGCTAAGAACTGTAATAAAAATGTTTGCTGCTGGCATTCGATCGTATTGAACACGATTTCACAGATTTTTGTTAAAAATCATTTTAATTCGTGTATTATTCCTTTGCCAAAAGACAGAAAATACAGATTTTAGTTTAAAGCTTACTTTTAAAGCCCTACAAAGGAATAGTTCATCAAATTTTTCAATTCAATCAAGCACCTAGGAAGATATGCTAAGAACTGTAATAAAAATGTTTGTTGCTGGCATCCATGTATTAAACACGATTTAGCAGATTTTTTAAAAAAATCATTTTAATTCGAGTTTTATTCGTTTGCCAAAAAACAAAAATCACAGATTTTAGTTCATAGCTTACTTTTAAAGACCAACATCAGAATATTTCATCAAATTTTTAAAATCAATCAATCACCTAGGGAAATATGCCAAGAACTGTAATAAAAATATTTGTTGTTGGCATCCGATCGTATTGAACACGATATCCCGGATTTTTAAAAAAATGATTTTAATTCGTTTTTCATTCTTTTGCCAAACGAAAGAAAACACAGATTTTTGTTTAAAGCTTACTTTTACAGCCCAACATAAGACTATTTCATTAAATTTTTAAATTCAATCAAGCACCTAGGATAATATGCCAAGAATTATAAAAATAATAAAAATATCTGTTGTTGGCATCCGATCGTATTTAACACGATTTCCCAGATTTTTTTAAAAAATGATTTTTATTCACGCTTTTTTCGTTTGCCAAACAACAGAAAACACAGATTTTAGTTTAAAGCTTACTTAGAGCCCAACATAATTATATTTCATCAAATTTTTAAATTCAATCAAGCACTTAGGAAAATTTGCTAAGAACCGTAATAAAAATATTTGTTGCTGGCATCCTTCTCTTGCCAAACGACAGAAAACACAGATTTTAGTTTATAGCTTACTTTTACAGCCCAACATTTGAATATTTCATAAAATTAATCAAAAACTTGAGAAAATATGCCAAGAACTGTAATACAAATATTTGTTGCTGGCATCCGATCGTATTGAACACGATTTCACAGATATTTTTAAAAAATCATTTAATTCGTGTTTTATTCCTTTGCCAAATGACAGAAAACACAGATTATAGTTTACAGCTTACTTTTATAGCCCTACATAAGAATATTTCATCAAATTTTTAAATTCAATCAAGCACCTAGGACAATATACCAAGAACAGTAATAAAAATGATTGTTGTTGGCATATGATCTTATTGAAAACGATTTCCCAGATTTTTTTAAAAAATGATTTATATTCGTTTTTATTCTCTTGCCGAACGACAGAAAACACAGATTTTAGTCTAAAGCTTACTTTTATAACCCTACAAAAGAATATTTCATAAAATTTTAAAATTATTCAAGAACTTTAAAAAAAATTTGCTTAGAACTGTAATAAAAATATTTGCTGCTGGCATTCGATCGTATTGAACACGCTTTCACAGATTTTTGTTAGAAATAATTTTAATTCGTATTTTATTCCTTTGCCAAGCGAGAGATAGGAATTCATTTGCCGAACGACAGAAAACAAAGATTTTAGTTTATAGCTTACTTTTATAACCCTACATAAGAATATTTCATCAAATTTTTAAAATCACTCAAGCACATAGGAAAATATACCAAGAACAGTAATAAAAATGATTGTTGTTGGCATCCGATCTTATTGAAAACGATTTCCGAGATTTTTTTAAAAAATAATTTTATTTGTGTTTTATTCCTTTGCCAAACGACAGAAAACACAGATTTTAGTTTAAAGCTTACTTTTAAAGCCCAACATCAGACTATATAATCAAATTTTTAAAGTTAATCAAGAAGTTTAGAAAATATGCCAAGAACTGTAATAAAAATATTTGTTGTTGGCATCCGATCGTATTGAACACGATTTCCTTACTTACTGTTCACACATGAACACGTGACACCGAGTCTAAATTTGACCTTCGGTAAAATTAAATCTCACACCATCGTGTACGACTGCAGCGACCTACGCTAAGAAATGTCATATTAGAAATATAAGTAGCAAGGGTAAAAAATACCCTAATTAAGCACAATAGTTTATGACCGCTGCTGCCGCATGCATTGACAGCAGGCCTAAATTAAGACACTCTGTTAGTATATAAGACATAGGATTCGTAAGAATAAAATCAGTATCTTACAAGTACTCAACTTGGACATATCCGTTCATTTGGTCCTTCGAGCAGTGCCGGCATTTCGGCATGCTTGTTGATAAAGACCTTCGAGCAGTGCCGGCATTTCGGCACGCCGAGCCGCAAAAAAAATATCGAGCGGTGCAGCCAAGAGCAGCACGCCGAACAAAAAATATCGAGCGGTGCAGCCAAGAGCAGCACGCCGAACATTATTAAACATCGAGCGGTGCAGCCAAGAGCAGCACGCCAAATTATTAAAATTCGAGCGGTGCAGCCAAGAGCAGCGCGCCGAACTCAAAAACTATTGGGAGGTGCAGACAAGAGCAACGCGCCGAACAGAAGGACAGACAGCAAAGGAGAGCGAGATCCAATGCTAGATGGTGACCAAGGCCCATCTAGAGGGCAAACTCTTCAACAAGTACTCTTCCCACGACCCACACCAGCGGCGCTTCAAGACGGGACACCTAAAAAACAAGAAGGAGCCCAAGCATCTGGACGAGGAGAAATTAGTAGCGCTTACCAATAAGCGCTACAGAAAATCCTCGGAAAAGAGCCACAAGGAGCCCTTCTCAATAAAAGAATATTGGTCAAGGCAACCAGCGGCCAGGGCAGCAGCAGCAGCACGAAAGGCAGAAGAGGAAAAACTTCTGGCAATCCCGTCCGCCAAAGCCCCGAAAAGGAGAGGAGGCCAAAAAGCGAAACTGCTACAGGAAAGAAGAGCCCTATTAGAACGGGTCAACTGGAAGCCACCACCAGCGTGGGACATAGCCACGACATTGTGGCTACGAATAGACGCAATGCGAGTGCGCCTTGTAGCGCACCCATGCGAAAACGTCGGCAAGATCGCCTTGCAATAAAACAAAATACAGTCCATTGTACAGTAAAAGTAAAAGTTTAAATTAAAATTAAAAAGAACCTTTTATGTAAAATAAATAATAAGTTTTGTTAAAAATATATTGTCAGACAAAGTCATAGAATTGTTGACGAAGCAGTCACCATTGGTGGAAAGAATCAGAGAGATAGATGGTCAAGGGGGCGAGTTAGAAGAATTAGGAGAACTGCAAAAGCAGTTTCAAACCAATCACAGCGTTTTGTGTAAAATTGGAGTAGTCGATCATGATGATAATGACAGTTATAGGCAAAATTAAAAAAAAACTTTCAGGTGGCCTAAATAGAAAAATACCGGAAGAGAGGGCGAAACCAGTTCGCCAATGCACAAATCAGAGGCAATGGAGAAGAGCGCCAATGAGTTCGACAGGCAGGTAGATGTATTGAACAAATATTTAGAGGAAACGCAGGTGGACATTAGGGAAAACAACAATAAAATGATTGGATTGAGGAAAAGAAAGATAGTATTTCGTTGGGAAGATATACAAAAAGGAATACAATTCTTTAAATAACAGTTTGACAGCAACGTAACGATTGATAGGGAAATTAAAACGCTAGATTTCGACGTGCAGAACACGGTTGAATCTTCAAGAAAGTGGTCAAACGAAAATTGGGGGTTACCAATTAAAAATGGAGGAGGTACCAATGCTCCCGAAAATGAGGGTACCCACCTTTTATGGGGATTCCAAAGAATGGGATCTTTTTGCCGAGTTGATTACAGAGTTGGTTTAATCAAGAGAGGATTTGAGTCCACCTCTTAAATTTAACTATTTAAGAACGCCATTAAAAGGAGAAGCAAGAAACCTCAAAAAATTTCAACGCGACTTTGGAATTGTTAACCAAGCTTTATGAAAACAAACGGAAAATATTTTCCGAACAGTTAAATCGGCTTATAGAGTTGCCAGGACTGAACAGTGATTCAGCGGAGCACATTAAAGCATTTATTGATTCAATTGATAAATCAATACAATTAATAAAATTGAAAACGGTCTTATCAGTAGACGTTGATGTAATTTTTGCACACATGATTATTTGCAAGTTGCATATTATGAAAATCATGTGAAAAGAACATGTAGAAAATACTAAGAAAAATAAAGTAATAGCTTTTGAAGAAAATGAAAAAAATCAGTGGGATAAAATTATCCCGCCGGCAGGACCTCACATCGGAGGTATTTGGGAGGCCGGAGTCAAGTCAGTAAAATATCATCTAAAAAGATTAATAGACAACTTAGATAGATGGAAACTGATTTATAGTAATAATGAAAGACGAAAACTGTCATCCAGCAAGATGGCCTTTGGGCAAAGATAACAAAGTCAGGTTAGTAAAAGTAAAATTCCAGGATGGATTTACCACAAGACCAATTACAAAAGTGTGCCCGCTTATCGGCCCAATATCGGCCGCTTATACAGGCCCAAGACAAAAATGAAAATGAGCAAAAAACTAATGAGGAGAAAGGAGAAGCTCTAAGAGATGTAAAATCTCAAAGTTGGTATTGATGATGATGATGATACTCATGCTCTTCTGGCAAGCATCAAATACAACCCCGTTAAGGGAACAAGAAAGAAAATGGGTGATAGAAAACATTAATAGCTCCTCAGCAATGTATCTAGATCCAATGGGTGAGGTAGAAATAGTGTCATCCTCATGGGATCTGGTCATATTTTACGACATAAAACCATATTTTGAAATGCTGCATTGAGGAAGAAAGTTAGTGCAAAAAATGAGAGAGGTTTGTGAGAAACTCCATGGGTTTGAATCACACAAATAGCACACAAAGACAAATTGCGGAATTAGAATTTTATGGGTTCTCTATATCACTTTTGTTTGGTATAATGGTCGCCGACGATAGGGAAGTAATGGAAGAAAACATGAAAACATTACTTCAAAATCAATACAATTTAAACGAATTACAAAAAAAACACACGTCAGTAATCAACTCAACAGCAAATATAATAAAAACGACAACAGAGGACATAAATAGAAACTTTGAAAAAATGAATCAACGAGTGGTGAAAATGACCGAACTTCTCAAGGAGAGTTATTATGTTTAAAAAGAATCCATTAGTTTCTTCATAATAACTAAACAAATTAGCTCATTAATTGATGAATGCGACAAAATACAAACAGGAATTATAGGACTATTAATTGTCATAAATCACGGGCGACTCAATCCAAACATTTTAAAGCCCAGACAATTAAGGGACAAAGTCTCCAAGATAAAAGATAGCCTATTCAAAAAATTAGTACTTCCAGGAAAGAGAACAAATACAGAAATTAAGGAGATTTACACACTGTTAAAGGCAAAGGGTAATTTTATAGAGAATAAACTCATCATAAATGCCAAAATACCATTGTTCAGTAGACACCCGCCCCAGCTGTTTAGAATTATACCAGTACCAATGCAAAGAGATGGACAGATGATAATGATATAGTTGAGTTCAGAATATTTAGTATATAACTTTGAGATAATTCGTACCATCTAATGATTGAATCGACATTAAACAAATGCCAAAAATGGCAATCAAACAAGCGAGTGTGTAAGGGAAATTGGCTTTGGAGCAGTGCCAGTGATATCACCTGTGAAACTTCCCTTTTAAAACCAAACAGACCATCGAATTGTGTTTATAGATCTGTAGTAGCATCCAAAACATACTGGGTAGAATTAGAAGGCAGAAGCAGGTGGCTCTTTAAAAACCTGCGTAATACGACAGCTAGGATCCACTGTGAAAAAACACCAGCAGAAATAGTGAACTTGCCAGAGCAAGGAATACTATCAATCAGATCTGACTGTACGGCTGAACGGAAGACAAATTTTTAATTGCTCACCATAAGATGCAGGAAACCATTATACCCTCTTACATAGGAGAATTGAAAGAAATACCTAAAATTACGTGGGATCCATTAACAGAAACAAAGATTAGTACTTCTAAAGAATTAAATAAGCTACTAAGTAAAGTTCAAGAACTAAAAGACCACCACTTTGAATTAAAAGGTTTAAACTTTCACCACGTATCGGAACATGCTTCGTTAATGATTGTATTAATTTTAGTCGTAATAATTATTGTATACCTGATAAGAGAAATAACTGTTATAAAAAAACTGCATGCCATCACCTTTGACGGCCCTCCGCAGAATGATCACACATGAACACGTGACATTGAGTCTAAATTTAACCCTCGGTAAAATTAAATCTTACACCATCGTGTACGACTGCAGCCAGCAGCATAATAATAGATAGCGCACTTGTGGTCGCTTAAGATTGTAAGAGCGACCTACGCCAAGAAATGTCATATTAGATATATAAGTAGCAAGGGTAAAAAATACCCTAATTGAACACAATAGTTTATGACCGCTGCTGCCGCATGCATTGACAGCAGGCCAAAATTAAGACACTCTGTTAGTATATAAGACATAGGATTCGTAAGAATAAAATCAGTATCTTACAAGTACCCAACTTGGACATATCCGATCACTTACTTTTATAACCCAACATGAGAATATTTCATCAAATTTTTAAAATTAATCAAGAACTTTAAAAAATATGCTAAGAACTGTAATAAAAATATTTGCTGCCGGCATTCGATCGTATTGAACACGATTTCCCAGATTTCAATTCGTGTTTTATTCCTTTGCCAAACGACAGAAAACACAGATTTTAGTTTAAAGCTTACTTTTACAGCCCAACATGAGTACATTTCATCAAATTTTTAAAATTCATCAAGAACT